>NC_053024.1:402379847-402390403 GCF_003073215.2 Triticum urartu
TTATTCATGCTAGAATTGTATTAACCGGAAACATAATACATGTGTGAATACATAGACACACAAAGTGTCACTAGTATGCCTCTACTAGACTAGCTCGTTAATCGAAGATGGTTATGTTTCCTAACCATGAACAAAAGAGTTGTTATTTGATTAACGGGATCACATCATTAGAAGAATGATGTGATTGACATGACCCATTCCATTAGCTTAGCACCCGATCGTTTAGTATGTTGCTATTGCTTTCTTCATGACTTATACATGTTCCTATGACTATGAGATTATGCAACTCCCGTTTACCGGAGGAACACTTTGTGTGCTACCAAACGTCACAATGTAACTGGGTGATTATAAAGGAGCTCTACAGGTGTCTCCAAAGGTAAATGTTGGGTTGGCGTATTTCGAGATTAGGATTTGTCACTCCGATTGTCGGAGAGGTATCTCTGGGCCCTCTCGGTAATGCACATCACATAAGCCTTGCAAGCATCACAACTAATGAGTTAGTTACGAGATGATGTATTACGAAACGAGTAAAGAGACTTGCCGGTAACGATATTGAACTAGGTATTGAGATACCGACGATCGAATCTTGGGCAAGTAACATACCGTTGACAAAGGGAACAACGTATGTTGTTATGCGGTCTGACCGATAAAGATCTTCGTAGAATATGTGGGAGCCAATATGAGCATCCAGGTTCCGCTATTGGTTATTGACCGGAGACGTGTCTCGGTCATGTCTACATTGTTCTCGAACCCGTAGGGTCCGCACGCTTAAGGTTTCGATGACAGTTATATTATGAGTTTATGCACCGAAGTTTGTTCGGAGTCCCGGATGTGATCACGGACATGACGAGGAGTCTCGGAATGGTCGAGACATAAATATTGATATATTGGAAGCCTATATTTGGATATCGGAAGTGTTCCGGGTGAAATCGGGATTTTACCGGAGTACCGGGAGGTTACCGGAACCCCCCGGGAGGTATATGGGCCTTAGTGGGCTTTAGTGGAAGAGAGGAGAGGTGGCCAGGGCTGGGCCGCGCGCCCCTCCCCCCTAGTCCGAATAGGACAAGGAGAGGGGGCGGGCGCCCCCCTTCCTTCTCTCTCTCCTCTTCCCCCCTTCCCGAATCCTATTCCAACTAGGAAAGGGGGGGAATCCTACTCCCGGTGGGAGTAGGACTCCTCCTAGCGCGCCCTCCTCCTGGCCGGCCGCACCTCCCCTTGCTCCTTTATATACGGGGGCAGGGGGCACCCCTATACACACAAGTTGATCCACGTGATCATATTCTTAGCCGTGTGCGGTGCGCCCTTCCACCATAATCCTCGATAATATTGTAACGGTGCTTAGGTGTAGCGACCCGACCCGAATGGATCAAGTCTCTGTGCTTATGTGTCATCCCTGGATCAGTATGCTGACACACATAGTACTCGAAGGATTTATAACAGAGGTAAATCACATGTATAAAGTAACGTAAATACTATTACCTCAATCCAAATATAGCGGAAGCAACAAGGTTGTGGTTTCCCATCAACACCAACGGCAAAGTTGAGTGTAGAAACCGTAACCCTAACGTATCACTTACTCGTCGTAAGAAAACCTACAACATAAGACGTTGCAGCCCAAAACGGGTCAGTACATTGAATGTACTGGCAAATTCACACCATAGAGAAATGATGAACAATGGCTATCACTACATGCATATTTGGCTGGTGGAAAAGCTCTATGGTTATAAGGTTTTTGCGTAAAGCCAATTTTTCCCTACTGCAAAGGAATAAATTTATTTAACTATCATGGTGGTTGTTGAACATTGAGAATGGTTGACAGCATTCTCAATCCCAATTAAAAATAATTAAAACCCAACAACATTAATTAGAAGTAACATGTTGAGATTCACAATGATATTCAAGTACTAGATACTCAAGTTGTCCATAACCGGGGACACGGCTAATCATGATTAGTTTGTTACTCTGCAGAGGTTTGCGCACTTTTCCCCACAAGACTCGATCGCCTCCATTTGGTTTCTCGCACTACATGGTGTTTGAGAAGACGGATGACCGAGACACAGTCTTTCAGAAGCGCTAGCACCTTACATGTGGGGTAGACCGTACCACCTACAACCCCTACATCTGCTAGTCCACCCCGTAAGAGTTCGCACAACTTAGTCAACTATGCCAGAGCCCATAATGGCTTGTGGCTGCACACGGAAGTTTCTAGCATGAAAGATCTTATGATCCCTTTGAGCCTGGGTGGCGGTCCAAAAAAAACAGGCAAGTCCTGATAGACATCAGGTGCCTCAATCCACCCAGATGTGTGTTTAAGTTGCCACCTTAGATAAACCTTTAAAATTATCATCTCACATCTGTCATGGATATCACTCACCCAATCCACGTCTACTAGCATAGCATGGCATAATAAGCAAACGTAGAAGTAACTCCCAAAGGTTTCATAATAATACAGGTAATAGGTACTACCTCATCTACTTCCCATCCCACAATTTAATTAGATCCTAATCATGCAGTGTGAGAGGATTGATCTAATGCAATAAAACATGGGTTGTAGAAAAGGTATGATCAAAGTGTGAACTTGCCTGCAATGTTGATGAAGATGATGCGCACTCAAAACTCTTGATAGATCTACTCGTCACACTCCGGTCAATCTATCGTAGGCAAGCAATAGTAACCACACAATAAGTACTCATCTAATGCACAGGGAAAAATCGAACAAGAGAATGAACCAGAAAGTTCAACTTAAGAACTCCGGTTGCAAGGAAAGAACGAACCGAACAAACGACGAAAAACAAACGGCGGAAGAAAACAACTCGGTTCTAGCAAGTTGAAACTAGGTCAAAATTTTACAGTAGCAAAACTTGTTCAAGTTGATTAGACGGAACGACGGTTTTGAGATGAAACTCCAGGCGCTTGAATCACCTGATTCCGATAAACGAGCGAGAAGAAAGACTAGAAAGAAGATCGGATCTGAGATCGTGATCGGAGAGAACGCGGAATAAATCCGAAGAGAAAGAAAACAAAGAACGGTTAAACGAATGGGCGTCGTTAACCGGGGATAATCGGTGATCAACGTTTGACGGGTGCGACGTGAAATCCAGGTGCCAGAAATGTCGTCCGTTTAACGGTTTGGGTTAGAGCTAAAAGTGGAGTAATATTCGAAACTTGTGATCAACGTCCTCCGTTGGAACACGATGAGCGTGCGAGCGATAAGTAAGCAAGCAAGAACTAAAAACCCGATCTAGAAAAACCGGAACGGTTTGGGGTTTAAGGCAATCGCGAGAGAGGAAAACGACGGCAACCGTGATTCTCAATTAACATCGGCTGAGGTGGATATTGAGGCACGAAGTAGAAGAATACGGAACAGGTAGTCTCTCATAAGAGATGTTGCCTGTATAAAATATCCGAAGCCGAGTGTTGTGCACTAAGAGGAAATCCCGGAGTACACCGTGTGATCTTCCTATGGACCGCCACCCAGGCTCAAAGGGAACTGAGATGATTCATGCTAGAAACTTCCGTGTGCAGCCACAAGGTATTATGGGCTCTAGAATAGTTGAGTAAGTTACGTGAAGCTCTTGAAGAGGCAGATCAGCAGGTAGTGGGATGTAGGTTTGGTATGGTCTGTCCGGAGTAGAGAGTTAATGTTTCTGAAAGACTGTGTCTCGGTCATCCGTTTCTCAAACACCTTGTAGTGCGAGAAATCCAACGGAGGCGATCGAGTCTTGTGGGGAAAGTGCGCAAACCTCTGCAGAGTGTACAATCTAATCGTGGTTAGCCGTGTCCCCGGTTATGGACAATTCTTGAGTATCTAGTACTTGGGTTATCACATGTATCTCATCACTCTTGATTAATATTGTTGGGATGTTAATCACCTTAATTGGGATTGAGTTGGAGGAACCTTCTCAATGTTGTTCAACCACCATGATAGTTAAAGTAAAATATATTCCTTTGTTGTAGGGAAAAATTGGCTTTTCGCAAAAACTATAACCATAGAGCTTTCCACCAGCCATATATGCATGTAGTGATAGCACTATTTCTGTTCATGCTCTACTGTGTTATATTGCCATCATATTCCATGTGCTGACCCGTTTTCGGGCTGCAACGTATTATGTTGCAGACTTTTCAGACGAGGAGTAAGGTTCGTTAGGTTGTTGCCATGCAGCTCAGCTATGCCGTTGGAGTTAATGGACTCACTTTATCTTCCAAGCCTTCCGATGTTATCGTATTAGATGGCCCTAAGCCATATTATTGTAATAAGTTCTCTTTTGAGACATTCGATGTGATTAGTGTGTGATTGCCACTCTGTTATAAATCCTTCGAGTACTGTGTGTGTCAGCATTACCGATCCAGGAATGACACTGAAGCACAGAGACTTGACCGTCTGAGGTCGGGTCGCTACAAGATGGTATCAGAGCACACGCTGAGTGTAGGACACAACCACTAAGATAAACCCTAGGTCACACTTCTCTACTCATTCCTGACTCCTTTCCATTTTCTACTCTTTAGGATGACGGAGATGAAGAACAACTTTGCACAACCGGATGAATACACCTTTTTGACGCCACTTGAAGGAAGTCACTAGGTACTTGAACATTGGAATACCAAGCTTCACCGGAACGTACAACGCCACTTTACCTGAAGAGGAGCGCTGGATGGTTCAAGTACAAGTTCCAGGAAGGACGTTCTCGCCAACTTCTAAACCCATAGAATTTTATTTTGAAGCACCCACCTGGAGTCTAGGAAAGAGCATGGCAGCCCACATTACCATGGGACGCATTGGAGAAGTCTACAACAGGGAGCTTAAGGACACTATCTACCAAATATGTGGGCGCCGAGACGAGCAATGGGAAGTAATCAGCACCAGGAAGGATAGATCCATTGTGGCTTTCATCCAGGAGTTAAACCAGCACATTCGACGTCAGGAGAACCAGTTGTGCGCGGACATGATGGACTTGAAGAAGGCGAAGACTAGAATCATCGAGCTGGAGGAAGAACTCAAGTTTACACGCGATGGATATGAGGAGGAAATCAAGACACTACTGGAGAAGAATGACGACCTAGTCAAGAAGATCGGAGTATTCATGGGAGGACCGGCACCAGTAGAAGAAGAAGAAGAAGAACCCAAGGAGATACGCCCCGAGGACTACATCATCATCAATGACACCGATTCCGATCCTAGTGATGATGACTTTGAAGACGAAGCTGGAGCAGACATCATGGAGTCTTCCACTGATCAAAATTTCTAGATGACCACCATATATTAGCAGTATTCCCCCATGTATTTAGTAGTAGTTGAGCACATTTGTGATAGTCCTAGACCGTTTGTATGCCCTTGCTTGATTGATTGAGTGAAATGTTTGTGTTTGTCTCATGTGCATATTGGTAGTGCTTTCTCATTAGACCCCATTTTTCTATTCTGATCTCTTCCATCTAAACCCATCAGATGCCTCCGAGACGTGACACCAGTTTTGCTTTCCCACCGGAGCTCACCCAGTTGATCCAGCAGCAGAATGCCTTGATGCAATTGCTAGTTCAGAACTAGGGCAACAACAATAACAACAACAACAACCCGCCGCCAGTGGACAACCTAGCCCGTTTTCTAAGGTTACAGCCGCCAGTGTTTTCCAGTAGCACCGATCCAATAGTTGCTGATGATTGGCTACGCCGTATTGGAAGGGAGTTGACCACCGCAGGTTGCACAGACGCTGAGAGGGTGCGCTTTGCCGCACATCAATTGGATGGACCAGCAGCCTCATGGTGGGAGAATTACACAGCCACTTTCCCCATAGCCAACGTCACTTGGGACCAGTTTCAGCAAGCTTTCCGCACGGCCCATGTCTCAACTGGAGCTATGCAGATGAAGAAGCGGGAGTTCCGCAACCTACACCAGGGAAACCATACTGTGGCTTAGTACGTGGATGATTTTAGCAAGTCATCACGCTATGCCCCTGATGATGTGGCCACAGATGCCGCGAAGCAGGAGAAGTTTATGGAAGGGCTGAATGATGAGATGAGCATGCAGTTGATGGTAGCAACCTTCAACAACTACCAGGAGTTGGTAGATAAGGCTCTTATGATTGAAGGGAAGCAGCAGTAGATTGAGAGCCGCAAGAGAAAGCATGGACAAGGGAAGTATAACTCAGGAGCTCAGCAGAAGCCTCGCCTAACCCCGAACTCGGGAGGACTTGTTCATAACCATGGAGGCCACAACCACACAAGAGGAGGATCGCATAACCACAATGGTTCTAAGAATGGGAATGTGAACGGAGCCAACAATAATCAGAACCACCCCAATCCAGCCACACCCGCCAAAAGAGATCTAAGTCACGTTACTTGCTTCAAGTGCGGGAAGACTGGACACTACGCCACGGAGTGCCCTGAAGGAAAGAATGGAAACGGAAATGGGAGCGCTGGGAAGAAGCCCAATCCATTAAATAAAGGACAAGTGAACCACGTTAACGTGGAGGAGGTTGAAGAGCAGCCGGACGCGGTAATAGGTAAGTTTTTGGTTAAGTCATTTATCGCTCTTGTTCTTTTCGATACTAGTGCATCGCATTCATACATATCAAGGGGATTCGTGGATAAGTTTAAAATACCAACCCAAACCCTTAGGACCCCTCTGTTAGTAAGCTCACCCGAAGCAGAATACATGGCTAGCCGATGGTGCGACCAGGTACCCTTAACCATTGGCACACATGTTTTTCCATCCGACCTAATTATCTTGGAGTCACAAGGATTGGATGTGATATTAGGTATGGACTGGATGTCAAAGTTTGAAGGAAGTATTGACTGTTCTAGTAAGTCGATTTACCTTACCACCCCAGAGGGAAAAAGGATTAAGTATGTATCTAGGCATGTGCCTAGGAGGAGCCAAGTGAATACCCTTACGGGAGTTGTTCAGGAGGAAGTGCCTGTAGTGAAGGATTACCCGGATGTTTTTCCAGAGGAGTTACCAGGCGTGCCACCGGATGGAGACATAGAGTTTTTGATAGAGCTACTGCCAGGGACAGGACCAATATCCAAGAGACCCTATCGGATGCCCGCAAATGATCTGGAGGAAATCAAGAAACAGATCAAAGAGTTATTGGAGAAAGGATACATTCGAAGAAGTTCATCACCTTGGGGAGCCCCTGTGCTTTTGGTTGAGAAGAAGGATAAATCCCTAAGGATGGTTGTTGATTATCGAGCCTTGAATGAAGTAACGATTAAGAACAAGTACCCACTGCCAATGATCAATGATTTGTTCGATCAGTTACAAGGAGCTAAGGTATTTTCGAAGATTGATTTGCGATCGGGGTACCATCAGTTGAAGATACGAAAGAAGGATATACCAAAGACAGCGTTCACAACGCGGTATGGATTATATGAGTACACGGTCATGTCATTTGGACTGACTAATGCCCCTGCTTATTTCATGAGCATGATGAACAAGGTGTTCATGGAGTATTTGGACAAGTTTGTTGTGGTGTTTATTGATGATATTATGGTATACTCGAAGAACGAGGAGGAGCACAAGGAGCATTTGCGCCTAGTTCTCGAGAAACTCAGGGAACACCAGTTGTATGCTAAGTTTAGAAAATGCGAGTTTTGGTTGAAGGAAGTCGGATTCCTTGGACATGTTATATCGGGAGAAGGTATAGCAGTAGACCCCAGCAAAGTTCAGCAGTCACTGAATGGTTGGCACCCACCTCAGTTAGCGAGATCCGCAGTTTCCTTGGACTCGCAGGGTACTATCGGAGATTCATTGAGAACTTTTCCAAGATTGCGAAGCCAATGACTGAACTGTTAAAGAAGGATACTAAGTTTAAATGGATAGAAGATTGCGAGGCAAGTTTCCAGGAGTTGAAGAAATGGTTGACTACAGCGCCAGTGCTAACACTACTGGATATACATAAGGAGTTCCAAGTGTATTGCGACGCATCTCGCTTAGGACTTGGATGTGTGCTTATGCAGGATGGAAGAGTTGTTTCGTATGCCTCACGACAACTAAAACCTCATGAGTTGAACTATGCCACGCATGATTTGGAGTTAGCAGCCGTAGTGCATGCATTGAAGACCTGGAGACATTACCTTATTGGAAACCGATGTGATGTATACACGGACCATAAGAGTTTGTAGTACATCTTCACCCAGAAGGAACTAAACCTTAGACAGAGGAGATGGTTGGAGCTTATAAAGGATTATGATATGAAGCTACACTATCATCCAGGAAAGGCCAATGTCGTAGCAGACGCCTTGAGCAGGAAGAGTTATGCTAATATCCTTAAAAGTAAGTGACTGCCGAAGGAGTTAGCAGAGGATATCATGGAACTTCGATTAGAGATTGTTCCTAGAGGATTCGTTGCGACAATGGAGGTCCAGTCGACATTGCTGGACAAGATTCGGGAAGCTCAGAAGGATGACAAGGAGATTGCCGAGATAAAGGATAAGATGGGCAAAGGAAAGGCCAAAGGTTTTCGTGAGGATGAGCACGATACCCTATGGTTTGAGGACCGAGTTTATGTGCCCAATAACCAGGAGATCAGGAAGTTAATACTTCAAGAGGCTCATGACTCACCATACTCGATACACCCTGGAAACACCAAGATGTATCTGGATTTGAAGGAACGTTTCTGGTGGACCGGTATGAAGAAGGATATTGCCGAGTATGTACCCGTATGTGATGTATGTTAGAGAGTGAAGGCAGAGCATCAAAAGCCAGCAGGACTGTTGCAGCCTATGCCGATACCCGAATGGAAGTGGGATAAACTTGGCATGGACTTTATCACCGGATTGCCCAAGACTAAAGCAGGACATGATTCCATATGGGTAGTAGTCGATTGCTTAACCAAAGTGGCTCACTTCATCCCAGTGAAAACCACTTATACCAGTGCAAAGTTGGCCAAGATTTATATGTCCAGGATCGTATGTCTTCATGAAGTTCCGAGGACCATCGTATCAGATAGAGGAACACAGTTTACTTCAAAGTTCTGGCATCAGTTACATCAGACATTGGGAACAAGGTTAGAGTTCAGTACTGCCTTTCACCCGCAGACAGATTGACAGACCGAGAGAGTGAACCAAATTCTGGAGGACATGTTGAGAGCATGTGCGCTAAATTATGGGTCTAGTTGGGATGACAATTTACCGTACGCAGAGTTCTCATACAACAATAGCTACCAAGCCAGTTTGAAGATGGCACCGTTTGAAGCCCTGTATGGACGCAGGTGCAGAAAACCCTTGATGTGGGATGAGGTAGGAGACCGACAGTTATTTGGACCAGACTTGATCAAGGAGTCTGAGGAGAAGGTTAAATTGATTCGTGATAGACTGAAGATTGCTCAGTCCAGGCAGAAGAGTTATGCGGACTCAAAATGCAAAGAGGTAACCTATGAAATTGGAGATAGAGTATATCTGCGAGTATCTCCCTTGCGAGGAGTGAAACGTTTTGGAGTTAAGGGGAAATTAGCTCTGAGATTTGTAGGACTGTATCGTGTTTTGGAACGGATGGGAGAAGTTGCCTACAAATTGGAATTACCCAAGGGATTGTCAGGAGTTCATGATGTGTTTCACGTTTCACAGCTGAAGAAGTGTCATGCTGAGATGGCCGATATACCGTTAAGAGATACAGTACCCTTGGAGGCAATTCAGTTGGACAGTGATTTGACTTACGAGGAGAGGCCAGTTAAGATTCTTGAGTTTGCCAGCAGAGTCACCCGTAGTAAGGTTATCAAGTTTTGCAAAGTTCAGTGGAGCCACCATACTGAGGATGAAGCCACCTGGGAACGAGAGGATGATCTTCGCAAAGACCACCCACACCTATTTTCTAGCCAACCCGAATCTCGAGGGCGAGATTCATCTTAAGGGGGGTAGGTTTGTAACATCCCAAATATTCAATTTGGAATGTTATACATAGTCATCCATGCACATCATATTTTATTGCATTTCCGTTCTGCAAATCCTCGAAATCCTAAGCAACTCAAGGACCCACGGAGAGAGTTGGGGATTTTTTCGATTTTTCATATTTGATTTTGATCAAACATGAAACGAGGACTTTGATTTTAATTATTTTTCTCTCCGAAAAATATTTCTTATCAAAATAAATGAGAGGAGATAAAATGACTTCTCCAAAATAATTGAAATATTGGAGGAAAAATGTTAAAATCATTTATTTGATTTCTCTTGATTTTTTATTCGGATTTTATTTGCATTAGAAAAATTGCATGTTTTCAAAGTTGCATTTCAGGGCCAAGAAAATGTTCATCTCGTTCTAAATATTTTATTTAGACGGTGAAATTTTGTTTTGGCATTTTTAGATTTTTATTTATTTTTCTAGGATTTTATTTCGATCGGTGAAATTATTTTAAAAAATAGTTTCCCTACGCCCGACTGGGCCTAAGGCCCAGCCGAGCGAGGCCGGCCCGCAGCCACCGCCACCTCCCCGCGCGCGCCGCCGCCGACTCGGACTTGGAGTCTGAGCTGGACTCCTCTCCGCCGCCGCGCCTTGCCCCCTCCTCCAAGACGCCACCCCACCCCCTTTATATTCCACCGCCCCGCCGCCCAAACCCCACACCACC
>NC_053024.1:402391403-402473934 GCF_003073215.2 Triticum urartu
CCGCTATTAGTGACTTTGGAGTGACTCTTTGTTGCATGTTGAGGGATAGTTATATGATCCAATTATGTTATTATTGTTGAGAGGACATGCACTAGCGAAAGTATGAACCCTAGGCCTTGTTTCCTAGCATTGCAATACCGTTTACGCTCACTTTTATCATCAGTTACCTTGCTGTTTTTATAATTTCAGATTACAAAAACTATTATCTACTATCCATATACCACTTGTATCATCATCTCTTCGCCGAACTAGTGCACCTATACAATTTACCTTTGTATTGGGTGTGTTGGGGACACAAGAGACTCTTTGTTATTTGGTTGCAGGGTTGCTTGAGAGAGACCATCTTCATCCTACGCCTCCTACGGATTGATAAACCTTAGGTCATCCACTTGAGGGAAATTTGCTACTGTCCTACAAACCTCTGCACTTGGAGGCCCAACAACGTCTACAAGAAGAAGATTGTGTAGTAGATATCAATCATTTTGTGCAGCTCCACTAAAATTGAGCTGATCATACATGTTTGCAAAGATATTCAGTTAGTGTGATTACAATAATAGTGGAACTAGATGATGAAACATAGCACACACCCACAAATAGAAGTCGATCACCTCTGTAATCTCTCTTTAGGACTAACTACTTGTTGGAGAAGATTAGGCGCGGAGTTGGATGAGGAGGATAGCGAAACCAATCTCCCTTTCTGCAGTCCACAGAAATGTAAAACCAATCTCCCTTTCAGCAGTCCACAGAAATGTAAAAACATTGCCCGTCTGACATTTTGGCGGAACTGCACAAAACACTCTTAAGAAAAAAGTGATTTGTGCAGTTCACCAAAAGGTCGCAATATCAACCAGGTAAAATGGATAGCCATGTTTGCAAAAGGAGGTGGAAATAAAATAATTACTGCCCAATAACAGTTGAAGACACATACGTCGACAAAAAAGTAGCATATTCCATGTCATAAGGGAAAGATAGCAGGATGGTGGTTTATCAAAAATGGTTTGAGGACGAGATTGCAAGATGGAAAGTACGTCGGCCGAGATACGTTTTAAGCAAAGAACTAAAGAAGATCCACATGCAGCAACGTGGGAATATGGGCAGTGGAGCAAGGCCGGAGGAAGCTGTTGAAGGAAATATGCCCTAGAGGCAATAATAATGTTATTATTTTATTTCCTTATATCATGATAAATGTTTATTATTCATGCTAGAATTGTATTATCCGGAAACATAATACTTGTGTGAATACATAGACAAACCAAACGTCACTAGTATGCCTCTACTTGACTAGCTCGTTAATCGAAGATGGTTATGTTTCCTAACCATAGACATGTGTTGTCATTTGATTAATGGGATCACATCATTAGGAAAATGATGTGATTGACATGACCCATTCCATTAGCTTAGCACCTGATCGTTTAGTATGTTGCTATTGCTTTCTTCATGACTTATACATGTTCCTATGACTATGAGATTATGCAACTCCCGTTTACCAGGGGAACACTTTGTGTGCTACAAAACGTCACAACGTAACTGGGTGATTATAAAGGAGCTCTATAGGTGTCTCCAAAGGTGAATGTTGGGTTGGCGTATTTCGAGATTAGGATTTGTCACTCCGATTGTCGGAGAGGTATCTCTGGGCCCTCTCGGTAATGCACATCACATAAGCCTTGCAAGCATTACAACTAATGAGTTAGTTGTGAGATGATGTATTACGAAACGAGTAAAGAGACTTGCCGGTAACGAGATTGAACTAGGTATTGAGATACCGACGATCGAATCTCGGGCAAGTAACATACCGATGACAAAGGGAACAACGTATGTTGTTATGCGGTCTGACCGATAAAGATCTTCGTAGAATATGTAGGAGCCAATATGAGCATCCAGGTTCCACTATTGGTTATTGACCGGAGACGTGTCTCGGTCATGTCTACATTGTTCTCGAACCCGTAGGGTCCGCACGCTTATGGTTTCGATAGTTATATTATGAGTTTATGAGTTTTGATGTACCGAAGTTAGTTCGAAGTCCCGGATGTGATCACGGACATAACGAGGAGTCTTGAAATGGTCGAGACATAAAGATTGATATATTGCACGGCTATATTCGGACACCGGAAGTGTTCCGGGTGATTTCGGAGAAAACCGGAGAGCCGGAGGGTTACCGGAACCCCCCCGGGAGAAGTAATGGGCCATATGGGCCTTAGTGAAGAGAGAGAGGGGCAGCCAGGGTGGGCCATGCGCCTCCTCCCCCTGGTCCGAATTAGACTAGGAGAGGGGGGCGGCTCCCCCTTTCCTTCTCCCTCCCCACTTCTTTCCCCCTCCTAGTAGGAGTCCTACTCCTACTAGGAGGAGGACTCCTCCTTGGCGCGCCATAGGGGCCGGCCGGCCTCCTCCCCTTGCTCCTTTATATACGGGGGAGGGGGCACCCCTAGACACACAAGTTGATCCACGTGATCATATTCTTAGCCGTGTGTGGTGCCCCCTTCCACCATAATCCTCGATAATATTGTAGCGGTGCTTAGGCGAAGCCCTGCGACGGTAGTGCATCAAGATCATCACCACGCCGTCGTGCTGACGGAACTCTTCCACGACACTTTTCTAGATCGGAGTCCGAGGATCGTCATCGAGCTGAACGTGTGCTAAAACTCGAAGGTGCCGTAGTTTCGGTGCTTGATCAGTCGGGCCGTGAAGACGTACGACTACATCAACCGCGTTATGCTAACGCTTCCGTTGTCGGTCTACAAGGGTACGTAGATCACACTTTCCCCTCTCGTTGCTATGCATCACCATGATCTTGCGTGTGCGTAGGGAATTTTTTGAAATTACTACATTCCCCAATAGTGGCATCCGAGCCTAGGTTTTATGTGTTGATGTTATATGCACGTATGGTGAACCGTTATGTGATGAAGTGGGAGCATGATTTGCTTATCGATTGTCTTCCTTATGAGTGGCGGTCGGGGACGAGCGATGGTCTTTTCCTACCAATCTAGCCCCCTAGGAGCATGCACGTAATACTTTGCTTTGATAACTTGTAGATTTTTGCAATAAGTACGTGAGTTCTTTATGACTAATGTTGAGTCCATGGATTATACGCACTCTCACCCTTCCACCTTTCCTAGCCTCTCTAGTACCGCACAACTTTCGCCGGTACTATAAACCCACCATACCTACCTATTATGGCATTTCCATAGCCATTCCGGGATATATTGCCATGCAACTTTCCACCCTTCCGTTTATTATGACACGCTTCATCATTGTCATATTGCTTAGCATGATCATGTAGTTGACATTGTATTTGTGGCAAAGCCACCGTTCATAATTCTTTCATACATGTCACTCATGAGTCATTTCACATCCCGGTACACTGCCGGAGGCATTCATATAGAGTCATATCTTGCTCCAAGTATCGAGTTGTAATTCGTGAGTTGTAAGTAAAAAAGAAGTGTGATGATCATCATTATTAGAGCATTGTCCCAGTGAGGAAAGGATGATGGAGACCATGATTCCCCCACAAGTCGGGATGAGACTCCGGGCGAAAAATAAATAAAAGAGGCCAAAGAAGCCGAAATAAATAAAGGAAGAAAACAGGCCAAAGAAGCCCAAATAAAAAAAAAGTAAGAAAAGAGGCCATAAAAAAAGAGAAGGCCCAAATAAAAAAATATAAAAAAATGAGAGAAAAAGAGAGAAGGGACAATGCTACTATCCTTTTACCACACTTGTGCTTCAAAGTAGCACCATGATCTTCATGATAGAGAGTCTCCTATGTTGTCACTTTCATATACTAGTGGGAATCTTTCGTTATAGAACTTGGCTTGTATATTCCAATGATGGGCTTCCTCAAGATGCCCTAGGTCTTCGTGAGCAAGCAAGTTGGATGCACACCCACTTAGTTTCTTTTCGAGCTTTCATACACTTATAGCTCTAGTGCATTCGTTGCATGGCAATCCCTACTCACTCACATTGATATCTATTAATGGGCATCTCCATAGCCTGTTGATACGCCTAGTTGATGTGAGACTATCTTCTCCCTTTTTATCTTCTCAACAACCACCATTCTATTCCACCTATAGTGCTATGTCCATGGCTCACGCTCATGTATTGCGTGAAGATTGAAAAAGTTTGAGAACATTAAAAGTATGAAACAATTGATTGGCTTGTCATCGGGGTTGTGCATGATTTAAATATTTTATGTGGTGAAGCTAGAGCATAGCCAGACTATATGATTTTGTAGGGATAACTTTCTTTGGCCATGTTATTTTGAGAAGACATAATTGCTTAGTTAGTATGCTTGAAGTATTATCATTTTTATGTCGATATGAACTTTTGTCTTGAATCTTATGGATCTGAATATTCATACCACAATTACATACCACAATTAAGAAGAATCACATTGAAATTATGCCAAGTAGCATTCCACATCAAAAATTATCTTCTTTATCATTTACGTACTCAAGGACGAGCAGGAATTAAGCTTGGGGATGCTTGATACGTCTCCAACGTATCTATAATTTTTGATTGCTCCATGCTATATTATCTACTGTTTTGGGCAATATTGGGCTTTATTTTCCACTTTTATATTACTTTCGGGACTAACCTATTAACCGGAGGCCCAGCCCAGATTTGTTGTTTTATGCCTATTTCAGTGTTTCGAAGAAAAGGAATATCAGACGGAGTCGAAACGGAACGAAATCAACTGGAAAGTTATTTTTGGAAGGAAACACACCTGATGACTTGGACCCACGTCAGGGGAGACACGAGGTGCTCACGAGGGTGGGGGGCGCCCCCCCCAGGGCGCGCCCCCTATCTCGTGGGACCCCCATGGCTCCTCTGATATCCTCCCTGCACCCATATATATCCACGTGACCTAAAACTTCCAGAACGCACAATAGATCGGGAGTTCCGCCGCCAGAAGCCTCCGTAGCCACCGAAAACCAATCTAGACCCGTTCTGGCACCCTGCCGAGGGGGCAATCCTTCTCCAGTGGCCATCTTCATCATCCCGGTGCTCTCCATGACGAGGAGTCCCGGGGCTGAGGGTATGTACCAGTAGCTATGTGTGAGGTGTCTCCGAAGGTGAATGTTGGGTTGGCGTATTTCAAGATTAGGATTTGTCACTCCGATTGTCAGAGAGGTATCTCTGGTCCCTCTCGGTAATGCACATCACATAAGCCTTGCAAGCATTACAACTAATGAGTTAGTTGCGAGATGATGTATTACGAAACGAGTAAAGAGACTTGCCGGTAACGAGATTGAACTAGGTATTGAGATACCGACGATCGAATCTCGGGCAAGTAACATACCGATGACAAAGGGAACAACGTATGTTGTTATGCAGTCTGACCGATAAAGATCTTCGTAGAATATGTAGGTGCCAATATGAGCATCCAGGTTCCACTATTGGTTATTGACCGGAGACGTGTCTCGGTCATGTCTACATTGTTCTCGAACCCGTAGGGTCCGCACGCTTAAGGTTTCGATGATAGTTATATTATGAGTTTATGAGTTTTGATGTACCGAAGTTAGTTTGGAGTCCCGGATGTGATCACGGACATAACGAGGAGTCTCGAAATGGTCAAGACATAAAGATTGATATATTGGACAGCTATATTCGGACACCGGAAGTGTTCCGGGTGATTTCGGAGAAAACCGGAGAGCCGGAGGGTTAGCGGAACCCCCCCCCGGGAGAAGTAATGGGCCATATGGGCCTTAGTGGAGAGAGAGAGAGGGGCAGCCAGGGTGGGCTGCGCGCCTCCTCCCCCCTGGTCCGAATTGGACTAGGAGAGGGGGGGCGGCGCCCCCTTTCCTTCTCCCTCCCCACTTCTCCTACTAGGAGGAGGACTCCTCCTTGGCGCGCCATAGGGGCCGGCCGGCCTCCTCCCCTTGCTCCTTTATATACGGGGCAGGGGGCACCCCTAGACACACAAGTTGATCCACGTGATCATATTCTTAGCCGTGTGCGGTGCCCCCTTCCACCATAATCCTCGATAATATTGTAGCGGTGCTTAGGCGAAGCCCTACGACGGTAGTGCATCAAGATCGTCACCACGCCGTCGTGCTGACGGAACTCTTCCCCGACACTTTGCTAGATCGGAGTCCGAGGATCGTCATCGAGCTGAACGTGTGCTAAAACTCGAAGGTGCCGTAGTTCCGGTGCTTGATCAGTCGGGCCGTGAAGACGTACGACTACATCAACCGCGTTGTGCTAACGCTTCCACTGTCGGTCTACAAGGGTACGTAGATCACACTTTCCCCTCTCGTTGCTATGCATCACCATGATCTTGCGTGTGCGTAGGGTATTTTTTGAAATTAGTACGTTCCCCAATAGTGGCATCCGAGCCTAGGTTTTATGTGTTGATGTTATATGCACGAGTAGAACACAAGTGAGTTGTTGGCGATATAAGTCATACTGCTTACCAGCATGTCATACTTTGGTTCGGTGGTATTGTTGGACGAAGCGGCCCGGACCGACATTACGCGTACACTTACGCGAGACCTGTTCTCCCGACGTGGTTTGCACAAAGGTGGCTAGCGGGTGACAGTTTCTCCAACTTTAGTTGAAGCGAGTGTGGCTACGCCCGGTCCTTGCGAAGTTTGAACAGCACCAACCTGACAAACTATCGTTGTGGTTTTGATGCGTAGGTAAGATTGGTTCTTTCTTAAGCCCGTAGCAGCCACGTAAAACTTGCAACAACAAAGTAGAGGACGTCTAACTTGTTTTTGTAGGGCATGTTGTTTTGTGATATGGTCAAGACATGATGCTAAATTTTATTGTATGAGATGATCATGTTTTGTAACCAAGTTATCGGCAACTGGCAGGAGCCATATGGTTGTCGCTTTATTGTATGCAATGCAATTGCGTTGTAATGCTTAACTTTATCACTAAGCGGTAGCGATAGTCGTGGAAGCATAAGATTGGCGAGACGACAACGATGCTACGATGGTGATCAAGGTGTCACGCCGGTGACGATGGTGATCACGACGGTGCTTTGAAGATGGAGATCACAAGCACAAGATGATGATGGCCATATCATATCACTTATATTGATTGCATGTGATGTTTATCTTTTATGCATCTTATCTTGCTTTGATTGACGGTAGCATTTTAAGATGATCTCTCACTAATTATCAAGAAGTGTTCTCCCTGAGTATGCACCGTTGCGAAAGTTCTTCGTGCTGAGACACCACGTGATGATCGGGTGTGATAGGCTCTACATTCAAATACAACGGGTGCAAAACAGTTGCACACGCAGAATACTCAGGTTATACTTGACGAGCCAAGCATATACAGATATGGCCTCGGAACACAGAGACTGAAAGGTCGAGCGTGAATCATATAGTAGATATGATCAACATAGCGATGTTCACCAATGAAACTACTCCATCTCACGTGATGATCAGACATGGTTTAGATGATTTGGATCACGTAATCACTTAGAGGATTAGAGGGATGTCTATCTAAGTGGGAGTTCCTTAGTAATGTGATTAATTGAACCTAAATTTATCATGAACTTAGTACCTAATAGTATCTTGCTTGTTTATGTTTGATTGTAGATAGATGGCCCGTGCTGTTGTTCTGTTGAATTTTAATGCGTTCCTTGAGAAAGCAAAGTTGAAAGATGATGGTAGCAATTACACGGACTGGGTCCGTAACTTGAGGATTATCCTCATTGCTGCACAGAAGAATTACGTCCTGGAAGCACCGCTGGGTGCCAGGCCTGCTACTGGAGCAACACCAGATGTTATGAACGTCTGGCAGAGCAAAGCTGATGACTACTCGATAGTTCAGTGTGCCATGCTTTACGACTTAGAATCGGGACTTCAACGACGTTTTGAACATCATGGAGCATATGAGATGTTCCAGGAGTTGAAGTTAATATTTCAGGCAAGTGCCCGGATTGAGAGATATGAAGTCTCCAATAAGTTCTATAGCTGCAAGATGGAGGAGAACAGTTCTGTCAGTGAGCATATACTCAAAATGTCTGGGTATAATAATCACTTGATTCAATTGGGAGTTAATCTTCAGATGATTGCGTCATTGACAGAATTCTCCAATCACTGCCACCAAGCTACAAGAGCTTCGTGATGAACTATAATATGCAAGGGATGAATAAGACTATTCCCGAGCTCTTCGCAATGCTGAAAGCTGCGGAGGTAGAAATCAAGAAGGAGCATCAAGTGTTGATGGTCAACAAGACCACTAGTTTCAAGAAAAAGGGCAAAGGGAAGAAGAAGGGGAACTTCAAAAAGAACAGCAAGCAAGGTGCTACTCAAGAGAAGAAACCCAAACCTGGACCTAAGCCTGAAACTGAGTGCTTCTACTGCAAGCAGACTGGTCACTGGAAGCGGAACTGCCCCAAGTATTTGGCGGATAAGAAGGATGGCAAGGTGAACAAAGGTATATGTGATATACATGTTATTGATGTGTACCTTACTAATGCTCGCAGTAGCACCTGGGTATTTGATACTGGTTCTGTTGCTAATATTTGCAACTCAAAACAGGGACTACGGATTAAGCGAAGATTGGCTAAGGACGAGGTGACGATGCGCGTGGGAAATGGTTCGAAAGTCGATGTGATCGCAGTCGGCACGCTACCTCTACATCTACCTTCGGGATTAGTATTAGACCTAAATAATTGTTATTTGGTGCCAGTGTTAAGCATGAACATTATATCTGGATCTTGTTTGATGCGAGACGGTTATTCATTTAAATTAGAGAATAATGGTTGTTCTATTTATATGAGTAATATCTTTTATGGTCATGCACCCTTAAGGAGTGGTCTATTCTTATTAAATCTCGATAGTACTGACACACATATTCATAATGTTGAAGCCAAAAGATGCAGAGTTGATAATGATAGTGCAACTTATTTGTGGCACTGCCGTTTGGGTCATATCGGTGTAAAGCGCATGAAGAAACTCCATACTGATGGGCTATTGGAACCACTTGATTATGAATCACTTGGTACTTGCGAACCGTGCCATATGGGTAAGATGAAAAAAACACCGTTCTCCGGTACTATGGAGAGAGCAACAGATTTGTCGAAAATCATACGTATAGATGTATGTGGTCCGATGAATGTTGAGGCTCGTGGCGGATATCATTATCTTCTCTGATTGCGGTAAACCAGAGTGACGTCACCTGTCATAATGAAGCTATCCATTATGCTTCTTTGTTTAATAAATCGGCGGAAATCGAGGCGACAGCTCCGTTTTGTGGCCCCTTTATTGTCGCGCCTGACTCATGTTCTTTCGCCTTATAAATAGGACCGAAGGGTCATTTCTTTTCTCCTTCCGAGCCTTCTTCATCTTCCTCGCGTCGCCAGCCTCGGAGCTCCGCCACCGTCGTCGACCTCTGCCTCATCCTTGGCCGCTGCATCAACCTGAACGCACCAGAACATCGCGGAAACCTTCCGCACCTTCCTCAGCTCAGGTAAATCTTCTATCCTTTCCCCCGTAGATCTGGCCTAGGGTTTCGCAGTTCTTCAGTGTTCATCGTCTGCCTCTTGCTCATACGATAGATCTTTAGATGAATCCGCAAATCTTTACTCTGTGCAATTATAGTTGTTTGACCTTCGCCTTCACTTATGCATCTCAAACCATGGATCTATATGAACGTTTTGCTCATTGGTTCGGTACTGCTCCTTTGAACCTCTAAGTACTTATCTCTTCTCTGAACTTGCTTCAGATCCAATGCTGTAAACAAATCTTGTGAAACCTGTTTCTGCGTACTTGTCCATCCGCAATCTCAGCTTTTCAATGCTTAGATCAGGCGGTTTAACCTTATAGAAAATTTTCCAACCCGGTATATGCCATTAGTCCCCTTGTTGAACTACCAGATGTTGGTTGCTTCATGAAACTCCGGTTCAGATAGTTCTGTCTCCAGTTTAACAGTGCACATACCAACGTACCTTGATCAAATGCATTTTTGAACCGGGATCTTCTACCTTGTATATTCCATCATGGCCAAGCAAGTATATGAGTGCAATTGGGTTCCTTCTCGCGTCACAGAGGATCAACTGGACGATTTAGTCCTGATTGGCGCTTTAGGCAGCAAAGATACCATCCATTGGAGGGCTCCTGGAAAAGAATGCCCTCCCACACCTCGAGAAGGAGAGGTTGTCGTTTTCGTAGATCACTTAGCCCCGGGCTTTAAGCTGCCCAGTTCTAAATTTTACCGGGATGTTTTAGCCGATTTCCAACTCCATCCGCAAGACACTGGCCCCAACTCTGTTACAAATATGTGTCACTTCCAAGTGCTTTGTGAGGTGTTCTTTCAAGAGGAGCCCACAGTGGAATTGTTCAGAGACCTTTTCCATCTAAACCGCCATACTGAGTTTACTGATGGCTCTAATACGGAGTTGGGTGGCATGGCGATTCAGAAAAGGAAAGAGGTCACATACCCTCACGCCAAGCTGCACAGTCACCCCAAGGAGTGGAATCAGACATGGTTCTACTGCAAAGACACCTCCCCTACTGGTGAGAATCCCTTTCCTGGCTTTCGTCCGGAGCGGCTCAGCAATACACACCCTTTTCCTCAAAGATTGACTGCCCAGGAGAGAAGCAAATATGCTCCCCAGCTGTCAAAGCTCAGAGCCTTTATGGCCAATGGTTTAACGGGGGTTGATCTCGCTCGCTGTTGGATATCATGGAGCATACTGCCCCTTAGTCAGCGCTCCGGTTTGATGTGCGAGTATACTGACAGTGTTGATGACCCACTGCATCATTCAAAAATCCAGCTCTCCGATGAAGAAATCACAGAGGCTGTGAATAAGATGATGAATGAACCGGGACACATCTGCGCTAGAACCGGCCTGCTTCCCTTCTGTGCCACCAACAAACCGCCAGCTGTAAGACTTTGATTTTTCTCTTTGTTGAATCTGTTATTGATATGTCTGGTCATTGTTTAATATCAGTGTCTGCGTAATCAGGGCAATGATCCGTTTTGGAGCAAAAAACCGCCGCAGGAGAAACCAGAAAAACCAGACAAACCGGAAAGAGCAACTCGGCAAAAAACTAAAGCTGTGAAGAAGACTGCCCATAGGAAAAGAACCACTGCATCTTTCTAATCCGGCCCCTGATGATGATGTGGATAATCCGGACTTTGAGGTAGATCTTGACTCACTTGGTTTATTTTTCATGCGTCTTATTAATGATGATATTTGTCAGGATGATGCCGAAGCCAGCCACGCGGATGTCGCAGAGGTAATTATTCTCTCTTCCGATTCAAAAACTTTGCCTTCACAAAAGATCCTCCAGGCAAACCGGAAAGTTAAATTTTCTTATCCTCTTGCTTATTTGGATCCTAAATTTCTTATGAAGACCCAACAACACGAAGCTCGTCGCACAACCCGGCACAGCGGCCAGGTAGTTACTGTTGGAAATATGCCCTAGAGGCAATAATAAAAGCATTATTATTATATTTCTTTGTTCATGATAATTGTCTTTATTCATGCTATAACTGTATTATCCGGAAATCATAATACACGTGTGAATACATAGACCATAATATGTCCCTAGTAAGCCTCTAGTTGACTAGCTCGTTGATCAACAGATAGTCATGGTTTCCTGGCTATGGACATTGGATGTCATTGATAACGGGATCACATCATTAGGAGAATGATGTGATGGACAAGACCCAATCCTAAGCATAGCACAAAGATCGTGTAGTTCGTTTGCTAGAGCTTTTCCAATGTCAAGTATCTTTTCCTTTGACCATGAGATCGTGCAACTCCCGTACCGTAAGAGTGCTTTGGGTGTATCAAACGTCACAACGTAACTGGGTGACTATAAAGGTGCACTACAGGTATCTCCGAAAGTGTCTGTTGGGTTGACACGGATCGAGACTGGGATTTGTCACTCAATATAACGGAGAGGTATCACTGGGCCCACTCGGTAATGCATCATCATTATGAGCTCAAGGTGACCAAGTGGTTGATCACGGGATCATGCATTACGGTACGAGTAAAGTGACTTGCCGGTAACGAGATTGAACAAGGTATTGGGATACCGACGATCGAATCTCGGGCAAGTAACATACCGATTGACAAAGGGAATTGTATACGGGGTTGATTAATCCTCGACATCGTGGTTCATCCGATGAGATCATCGTGGAGCATGTGGGAGCCATCATGGGTATCCAGATCCCGCTGTTGGTTATTGACCGGAGAGTCGTCTCGGTCATGTCTGCATGTCTCCCGAACCCGTAGGGTCTACACACTTAAGGTTCAGTGACGCTAGGGTTATGAAGATATGTTTATGCAGTAACCCGAATGTTGTTCGGAGTCCCGGAGGAGATCCCGGACGTCACGAGGTGTTCCGGAATGGTCCGGAGGTAAAGAATTATATATAGGAAGTGCTGTTTCAGCCATCGGGACAAGTTTCGGGGTTATCGGTATTGTACCGGGACCACCGGAGGGGTCCCGGGGGCCCACAGGGTGGGGCCACCTGCCCCGGGGGTCCACATGGGCTGTAGGGGGTGCGCCTTGGCCTATATGGGCCAAGGGCACCAGCCCCTATAGGCCCATGCGCCTAGGGTTTCCATATGGGAGGAGTCCCACTAGTGGAAGGCACCCCTAAGTGCCTTGGGGGGGGAGGGAAACCTCCCCTGGCTGCCGCACCTAGGAGATTGGATCTCCTAGGCTGCGCACCACCCCCCCCTTGGCCCTCCTATATATAGTTGAGGAGAGGGAGGACTTCATACCTCAGCCTTTGGTGCTTCCCTCTCTCCCAGTTACGTCTCTCTCTCTCGTAGTATAGGCGAAGCCCTGCTACTGTGACGCCCTGCATCCACCACCACGCCGTCGTGCTGCTGGATCTTCATCAACCTCTCCTTTCCCCTTGCTGGATCAAGAAAGGAGGAGACGTCATCTGTTCCATACGTGTGTTGAACGCGGAGGCACCGTCCGTTCGGTGCTTGATCATCGGTGATTTGAATCACGTCGTGTTCGACTACATCATCCCCGTTCTTTGAACGCTTCCGCTCGCCATCTACAAGGTACGTAGATGCATCTAATCACTCGTTTCTAGATGAACTCCTAGATGGATCTTGGTGAAACCGTAGGAAATTTTTTGTTTTCTGCTACGTTCCCCAACAGTTACCTCCGCCGGTTTACCGAATAGTCCGGTTCGGAAACGCCATTCAGAGGTCTCTAATTTTTTGTGAGTGCTTGTCCTAAAGCGGGCTGCTTTCATCAACCTCTTAAT
Organism: Triticum urartu; assembly: GCF_003073215.2. Classification (NCBI taxonomy): domain Eukaryota; kingdom Viridiplantae; phylum Streptophyta; class Magnoliopsida; order Poales; family Poaceae; genus Triticum; species Triticum urartu. The sequence continues at coordinate 402,404,600 of NC_053024.1, forward strand.
CCGTCTGACTCCGATTACCAGGTTACTTCCCACTCATCTTCTGGCGAGTCATCGGCTACTCAGCTCCCACCGCTTAAAACGGTGCTTGGGTAAGCTATACTTATTGTGATGTTTGCAATACATCGCCTTAGAACCTATGTTGTATTTTATTTTATTATTCTTCTCAGGGCCAAACCTAGGCCAAGCAAGAAGGCCCGCCTGGACAAAGCGGCCGAAGAAGATGTCGTTCTTGAAGCGGTCAAGACACCCAATGTTGAAGCGGCTATTCCTGAGGATATTCACAACGATCCACCGCAGCAAGATGATGATCTTATTGCTAAAGAGAGACCTACTGATACCTCAGGTCCTGTCAATCAGCCCACAGGTTCCATCCGGATTGAAAGCTCCACTGGTCCAGCAAAACCTACTGACAAGCCAACAGCTCCAGTGCAAACCGGCGGTACCAAGGATGATGAGGTTGTCATTACTGGCACTGGCCATACTGAGCCAAGCAATCCTGTCGCTTTATCCAAACATTCTGCCAAGGAAGAATTTGCTGCCTTTGGCAAAGGAAAGTGGAACGCTGATCTGATGACTTACGCTGCTCTGAACGCCCAAGACATCCATTCCGGCTATCTGAACCGGCTGTATACCAGTCGCGACTATGAAGCCGGTCTGGTTAATATGATCAAATATAAATATGAGGTAACTTCCATATGCTCCTTCCTGCTTGTATGTTTCCATTCTTGCTGACACTCCTAGCCCCCAAGGGCCGGTTTGTAACATTCTTTCAAACCGGGACTTAATAATATAAATCTTGATGCTTTGAAATTCGCTGATGTAACCCCCAATGGCCGGTTCAACTTAGCTGTCACATCCCAAGTTCTGGTAATGCCTAGTGCTAACATATGGTGTTGCATCATGTCTACTTTACTCAGAAAATTTGAAATGGGGATGACAAGCCCTAGCACTAAATGAAATGCAATTAGGATCAAAATAAAAATATTTTCAATGAACCCAGAATGCCCTTTAGAAAAGTTCATTATTTTTGATAAAGGTGAAAACCTCTGCCAAAAATGATGCACATACTTTTAGGCCATTCAGGATTTTTGAATAACCCATATTGTATTTGAATTGGGGCCTTTAAATACTATTAAAAATTTTAAATGCTCCAAAAATTCTGAAAATAGTTAGGGGCATCTGTAATAATTCATTTAATGCCCACAATTATTTTCAGGATTTATTAAAATGGTTTGGGTTATAAACTAAATCAAAACAAAATAACATAAATAGAAAACAGAAACATAATTAGAAAGAGAGGAACCTACCTGGCAAAGCCCACCTGGCCTGTTACTGTAGTGGCCCAGCTCCTCCAGCCGGCCCAGCCCAGCTGGCCAGTGCCAGTCGTCTTCAACCTCTGCCAGTAGGCAGAGGCGAAGGCGGGCACGGCGCGCGCTGAGGCCACCACCTCCTCCCTGCCTGCCTCGCGCCCCTGAGGCTCTCTTCCAGCACCACGGAGACGGCCACGCACCCCCAGGCCCTCTCACTCCTCCCCCCCCCATGCTCATCCCCACCCCTGTCTCTCTCCCTCGCACCACCGAACGCGGCCGCTGCCGCCGACGAGAACCACCACGGCCACAGCTACCCCCTCGCCCCTCTGTTGTGCCCACGAGTTCCGTGACGTCGTCCTCGACCCCCTCACCGAACCACGCCCCGCCGGAAGCCCTGCTGCGTCGCCTTCGAGGTCTTCTTCAACCTTTGTCCACCAGAGATGCCTCTCGCCGCCCCGCTCGCTCCGGTGCTTCCCCGAGCACGCCGAGGCCACCTCTGCATCCACCGTGAGCCCCTGCCCCCAACCCCCCTCCTCTACGCCTCGGTTGCGCCCCCTAGCCGCCATCTCCATCGAGCCCGAGCACTCTGCTCCGCCGGCGACGCCGTCGTCGTGGCCACAGCCACGCGGGCTCGAAATCGAGCGCGTCACCGCGTTTGCCACACTCCCAGGAGGCCGTAGCCCCTCTCCACGCCCCTGTTGTGCATCCCAACGCCGAACCCGAGCACGCCCGAGCTCCGGCCGCCGCGGCCGAGCTCCCCGCCATCGCCTCCGGCCGCCCCAGGCCCGGCTGGTGCCACCATCCAACGTGCGCTGGTCTGGGCTCTCGAACGAGCCCAACCACGCTGCGAACGGGGCCCCAGAGCCCATTCCCGCGGCGTCCGCTGCGTCTGGTCATCGCTGGCGGCTAAACGCCGGTGGTTTAGCCCCGGTTGACCAGGGGCTTGACCTCCACTGATGTGTGGGCCCAGGCGCCTGTCTAATTAGTGTTAGGTTTAGTTAGTGTTAATTAACTTAGCTAATTAGATGAGCCACTGACATGTGGGCCCGCCCTGCTAATTACCCTAGAATTAGGACTAACAAAAATTAGTTAGTCTAATGACACTGACCGGTGGGTCCCATGTGTCAGGTTTGACTCTAACCGGCCCTGTTGACCTGCTCACGTCATAATGACGTAGTGCTGACCTAGTAAAGGAATTTCAGGATTTAAAATAATACAGGAAATTCCAGAAAACAATTTAAACTTCTAAAAATCATAGAAATTCAACTGTAACTCCAAATGAAATAAATTATATATGAAAAATTATCAGAAAAATTCAAGGAATCTGTTTATGGCGTTTTCATGCATGTTTGAACAATGTTTGTCCTCTGTTTTGGACAAAATAAATAAATGGCATTTAACTAATCATATATGGACTTTGAATTTGAATCTTGTATTCAAACCAACTTCATTTAATTGTGTTGCTAGTTGCATTAGCTCAATCAACAACATATTGCCATGTCATTATCATGCATCATGTTGTGCATTGCATTGATTGTGTTCCTTCTCTATTGCCGGTGATTGTCCCCTCTCGATAGACACTGCTCCGATGCTGTGATCGTTGACACTGATGAAGACTCAATGTTATCTTCAGAAGTGCCAGGCAAGCACAACCCCCTTGTTCATTCCGATACAAGCCCACTCTCTCGCTCCTGCTCTCTTTTACTGCATTAGGACAACAACGATTCATCTGTTACTTGTTGCGGTAGTTGAACCCCTTTATCCTCTGCATGACCTGTCATTGCCACGGTAAATAGATGAAACCCACTAGCATGAGTAGGAGTTGTTTGAGCCCTGATGTGCCTACTCATTCATGCTTGTTTGTCATGCCTGCTACTGCTTAGAGTTGAGTCAGGTCTGATTCATCGGGGATGAATCGAAGGTGTGTAAACATGTCCTACTGTTGAGAGCTAAGTGTGTGAACACGATTTGGTAAAGGTAGCGGTGAGAGGCCATGTAGGAGTACATGGTGGGTTGTCTCATTGAAACCGTCCTTAGGAACTGAGTTCTGTGTTTGTGATCCATGAAACAGTTACTACCACGCATTGGGCCCGAAACCAATGGACCCTCTCGGCTTCTTGATCACCCTTGTCCTCTGTCTAGGAGTTGCAACTAGTTTCTGGTGTTTATAGGATATGTGTTGGCGGCCGTGCGTAGCGCTGACCTTAGGGGTGGGCTATGATGCGGTAGATACACCATGGCCGGGCATGCCGGGCGCCCGTTTGGTGTCTCGGAACCCTATACACATCATCCGGGGCCGTATGTGGAAACCTCGGCCGGACTCCCTGCGGATGGAACCTGGATAGGCGATAAACCTGGACTAGAGACTTGAGTGTTTAGGTAGGCTGTGGCCGACACCCTCGTTGGGCCTCCGCTAGAAGGTTGCCAAGTACATGTCGTGTAAACGACGGTAAGTGGTGAGAGCGTGTGTGAAGAAGTACACCCCTGCAGGGTTAACATCATCTATTCGAATAGCCGTGTCCGCGGTAATGGACTTCTGGGTTGCCTATAACAGTTCATAGACAAGTGAAAGTGGATACTCTAAAACTCGCAAGATGAATGTGAGTGCTATGGATGGCCTTCTCGTAGGGTGACGGGAGCGGATCCATAGTGGTGTATTGAATGGTGAATATGTGGACTCGTGTGCGCCACCTCAAAAGAGTTGCTTGCAGTCGTAGTTCAGGGTAGCCACCGAGTCAAAGCTGGCTTGCTGCGGTTAAACTCCACCACCCCCTTTGTTGATACCGATGCATATGTAGTTAGTTCTGATGTATGTCTTGCTGGGTACATTTGTACTCACGTTTGCTTAATTTATGTTTTGCAGAGAGAATCCAGTCTCGCTAGTAGTTCCACGTGGACTTCGACGTTTAGCTTGTTACCTCAGCTACGATCTTTTTCCCTCGGCAGGATCTGGTAGATAGTCAGGCTTCTCAGCCTTTTTCATTTATAGATGTATGTACTCAGACATGTTAAGCTTCCGCGTGTTCTTGATTTGTATGTTGTGATTGTTGGGTCATGAGACCCATGTTTGTAATATCTCGCTCCTCGGAGCCTAAGGAATAAATACTTGAGTTGTAGAGTTATGTTGTGATGCCATGTTGTATTTACACATATCGAGCATATTGTGTGTATGATTGAAATGCTTGGTATGTGTGGGATCCGACAATCTAGTTGTTTATCCTTGGCAGCCTCTCTTATGGGGAAATGTAGTCCAGTGCTTCCATGAGCCATAGTAGTCCGCTACAGCCCGGTTCACTAGAGTCCTGCTAGCCCAGCACTACTGCTCAGGACACTTGACTGGCCGGCATGTGTTTCACTTCGTTCCTGTGTCTGTACCTTCGGGGAAATGTCACGCGGTGACATCCGGAGTCTTGTTAGCCCAATGCTACAGCCCAGATTCACACGCTGCTGACCGACATGCTCGATGTGATTCATGTATGCCTGTCCCCATAGGTTAGTGCCGCTTTGGGTTCACGACTAGCCATGTCGGCCCGGGTTCTCTGTCATATGGATGCTAGCGACGCTATCATATACGTGAGCCAAAAGGCGCAAATGGTCCCGGGCCATGGTAAGGCGACACCCGTGGGAATACCGTGCATGAGGCCACAAAGTGATATGAGGTGTTACCGGCTAGATCGATCTGACTTGGAATCGGGGTCCTGACAGCTTTGGTATCATAGCCTGACTGCCTGTAGGATTACCAAGCCAAACCGATCGAAGTTGAGTCTAGAAATGCTTTAGTTATATACGGGAATTGATTGTGGAAGGGAACGTAAGGCTCTTGTTGCTCCTTATACCTTATGCCTTCTGATCTGAGTCACCCTCTTCTCTCCTACGGGGATTAAGAACTAGGCTTCTCATCTTTCTATCAGGATCATGTGTTACTAATCCATAGATTCGTAGGATTGTTGGTCTCAAGCCTCAGTTCAGTTTCTTCTACTCCAGTGTGTTGTTAATTGGTCTCAGAACCTTGATATTGTGACGTTGAGTGGTTATGCCACTATTTTGCAAGATGTCTCAACTATTTTTGAGCAATTACAGCTGTTATGTTGTCCGAGTCATCCCGGGTTTCTAAATAGTCCGATGCATTTGCAAATCCCTTCTTTCCATTCTCGATGTTCCTTTGGGCCAGATTAAGCACACTAATCAGTGAGTTGAGGTACTTTGTTGCCTCGACATATATGTTGGAGCTATTACTATGACCCTAGGTGTTTTAGGGAGTCACCTAGTAATCTAGCCATGTTTTGTGTTCCCAGTGTGATGATTCTGGCCACCATTCTTGAAAGCATCCCGTGATGCCATTTAGTAGTAGGTATTCTATTCGTGGGTTCTTGAACCCGAGATTCACCCTACTTATCTCATGTTGATAGTGTTGCTAGTTCCTTTAAGATACTAGTAACCCTTGCGATAGTCCTCGAGATCCATGGTATTTCCTTCTTCCAAATACCATGAACCATTAAGGCAGAAGTTCTTTGAACCAAAAGATCACCATTAGAGTACTTCTGAGGAGTTCTCCATTCAGAATTGTGTCTCTGCCAGTCCTACCTCTCAGCATGGGTCATCCGGAAGAAATATGTTGAACTTGTTCGACATACTAACCTATACATCCATAACTCAGAAAATTATATGTTCCTTGAGTGGTTCCTCTTCAGTTGTATCCCGACCATCCTCTATCAGTTGATAGCCAAGAGTACGTGTGCATTTGTGTTCATCGATGCCTAGTATTCTTGTGGTTCGTTAAGCCATTCTATTCCAGAATGACTAGGAGAAACAAACTCCAGTACCTCATCCATATCTAGGATTGGGTCAAAGTAGTTGTGTTCTGCAGAACAAATGCCAATCCAGCTTTTGCTCCATTCTACCATAGAGTATTACCCCCTTTATGTCAGGATTGTCATGAGAGTTGCACCCTCTCTCATGAATTCTTGACGCAGCGATACTTATTACCATCATTTTTCATTCCTCGGCCCCGTGTTGTCGCAACTGGAATACCGGCAAGTGAACCATGATGTGTGAAATCAATACTTCTAGCAACTAGTTGCTAGGTAGCTAATGGACAATAATTTCTTTCCTAGCGTGTTGGTTATTGAATCATCATCCTAAGATTGATCGTGCTACCTAGTCCACTTTTCCTCGTGCACTCTTCGATCAATGAGTTAGGATTGGGTCAGTCCCTCGCTCTTTTGATCATATCGTCTTGCCCTAAAAAGCAAGATTGTTCTCGAGCTTAGTAACATATCGGTGGTTCGTGATTTTCCGAATATCTTCTCGGAAGTATTACCAGGTTGTTCCCTGATCGCTATGTTGAGTTCGTGATCATGTTGGTTTTTCTATAAACCACCCCTTCTCCAAGAATCTGTGTTGGATACCCCTGAGCTGGTTGGTTAAGCTAAACAACAACTTGGAGAGTTGGAAGATAAAAGCTTGTCTGACTTAGTTCATGTTAAGGGATATCTTTTTTTTGTCTATGTGTGTGTTGAAGAAAGATGATATCTTCATCGACTGATCCCCGTGATCAGCTGTTGAATCTATTATCTTGTCCAAACCTTGATTTGAGTGTGGGCTATCGTCAAATCAAATCAGAACCAACGATGTTCGTAATGTTGTCTTACTTGCGGTTGTCCCTCGAGCATACACCATTATATCTTTGGTCTGACCAATACTATCACATTGTTCACATAGTGGTGGAAGTCCAGTGATATGGAAATTCCGATGAGTTGCTGTTGAGCCCATCAGCAACATTTTGTCTCCATGATTTGTGTTGAACATCCAGCTAGTGTTGAAAACTTGTGTAAGAATTTTCTTCATGCCCCGTTCATGTAGAATATGTTTGGATGAAAGTAGTGACCTCCTCTAAGTTCATGTGCAAATGATGCAAGTTGCCGCCGTGAGTTCGAGAAAGGTTGTTTTTTTTTCCTCTGGTACCATCCCAAGTCAGTCATGCATGTGCGAAGTATGCTATGGTTTGACAGGCTCGCTACCTCCATTCCATTTGTATTCCCTATCACACCAAGCCACTGGCTGATTTGTTCAGGGAAAAGAAGTTTCTTCATAAGAGCTAATCATATGACTTATGCAAGGACTTCGATATCCTTGATGATGGTTCCCAACTAGGACTCAACAGTGTTTCATTGTAAAACTACTATGTGATCATGCTTGTCTGGGACAACATGTTCACATGTGTTTAGCAGAACCAGCTCATGTTTTGGAGCTTACTACCATAGTCCATTTCCTGAGAATCTCGCAATGTCATCTCGTCGATTTATGTTGCAAACTTTCATTTTCTTTCAAGACTCGATGAGTCTGGAATATCCTGACACCAACCAGATCTGAATCTCAGGCAGATGTGATGGTTGGGACGTTTTCCCAAGAGCTATAATATTGATCTCTCTGTAACCCGGTAAAGTGGATGTCGTGACCAACACACCCAGCCGGAAGACCTATTATTGTAGTATCTTGATTGAGTAAGTTGGCCACCTCCCCATAAGAATCTCGTAGAATTTATTACAATAGTAGTTCCTTATGGATTTTTGTGTTTCCGAAGTCCGACCTGCTACTTGATGTTCTAGATACCAAACCATTTCAAAGAATGGTTAGGCTAGCACATCAAGGAGAGCATTAGAAGCGGAGCGCTAAATGTCTCTCGGTCGATCATCCAGATTTTGATCCCTTGGCCTCGCTAAGGTGAAATCTGAGAAAGTGTTATCTTCCTTTGCAACCACATTGTCCATCACTATTCATCATGGTAGTAAGATGTGTTGCCAGGATCCTCGGCACGGATGTTGGTAAGACCTTGATGAGTATGGAAATGCTCAAGTTCTTGAGAGCACGCTCAGGCACTAGGTTCTGATGTTGTCGTTAACTGGAATGTGCCTCTGTTCTCTCAGTTGTTCGATAGCCATCCAATTGGTGGAATCACCTTTGCCGGTGAACCTTCTCCCCAGTTACTAGAATCATTCCCAACATTTGCATTTTGTTCCCAGTTTACACCTCAGTAGTTGTTGTTCAGGATCATCTTCAAAAGTGAACTTACCATGGGTCTCATCCATTTCCGATGATAAGCAAAAATCATCCATTGCGTTGTCTTCAACAAGATAGTCCACATCATCCATCCTAGTCGGAGTATGCCATTCTTTCGAACCCCTTCCAACGATCGATTGTGATTACCTCAGGCTGGTATAGAGAGTTTCAATGATCTTTGTATCAAAAGTAATTCTTTTTGCCACTTTCGGGAAATGCTCTACGAGTCATTTTTCCCTAAGGTGCCCCATTATGGAATCATGGCAATTATCTTCTCGCTACTTTGAAACCATGCACCATCCTACTCCAGCGTGGAATTGTTGCCTACCAATTTGAACCCTTGTCATCTATTACCTTCCATCTCTCTCGATGTGTGTTTAGTGTCTCAGCTCAAGAGATGTTCCAATGTCTCACTCCATGAGTTGATCTTAAGTTTCCCGATCTTTCAGAAGATCGTTTTCTGTAGAGTTTCCTTCCCTCTTCATCGTGTTGGATGAAGATCTCGAAGACAAAGACGTCAAGAGCAATGTGATGCAATATATCGGTATCTTCGAGAAGGACAGTTCGATCGAGAAGACTGTGATAGTTTTGTGACCCCTCTGTCTTCTTACTCCACTTCCTGAATCTCGAGACGAGATTCTTGTTTTAGTGGGGGTGAGTTGTCACATCCCAAGTTCTGGTAATGCCTAGTGCTAACATATGGTGCTGCATCATGTCTACTTTACTCAGAAAATTTGAAATGGGGATGACAAGCCCTAGCACTAAATGAAATGCAATTAGGATCAAAATAAAAATATTTTCAATGAACCCAGAATGCCCTTTAGAAAAGTTCATTATTTTTGATAAAGGTGAAAACCTCTGCCAAAAATGATGCACATACTTTTAGGCCATTCAGGATTTTTGAATAACCCATTGTATTTGAATTGGGGCCTTTAAATACTATTAATATTTTTAATTGCTCCAAAAATTCTGAAAATAGTTAAGGGCATCTGTAATAATTCATTTAATGCCCACAATTATTTTCAGGATTTATTAAAATGGTTTGGGTTATAAACTAAATCAAAACAAAATAACATAAATAGAAAACAAATACAGAATTAGAAAGAGAGGAACCTACCTGGCAAAGCCCACCTGGCCTGTTACTGTAGTGGCCCAGCTCCTCCAGCCGGCCCAGCCCAGCTGGCCAGTGCTAGTCGTCTTCAACCTCTGCCAGTAGGCAGAGGCGAAGGCGAGCACGGCGCGCGCTGAGGCCGCCACCTCCTCCCTGCCTGCCTCGCGCCCCTGAGGCTCTCTTCCAGCGCCACGGAGACGGCCATGCACCCCCAGGCCCTCTCACTCCTCCCCCCCCCCCCCCCCCCCCCCCCCCCCCCCCCCCCCCCCCCCCCCCCCCCCCCCGTGCTCATCCCCTCCCCTGTCTCTCTCCCTCGCACCACCGAACGCGGCCGCCGCCGCCGCCGAGAACCACCACGGCCACAGCTACCCCCTCGCCCCTCTGTTGTGCCCACGAGTTCCGCGACGTCGTCCTCGACCCCCTCACCGAACCACGCCCCGCCGGAAGCCCTGCTGCGTCGCCTTCGAGGTCTTCTTCAACCTTTGTCCACTGAAGATGCCTCTCGCTGCCCCGCTCGCTCCGGTGCTTCCCCGAGCACGCCGAGGCCACCTCTGCATCCACCGTGAGCCCCTGCCCCTAAACCCCCTCCTCTACGCCTCGGTTGCGCCCCCTAGCCGCCATCTCCATCGAGCCCGAGCACTCTGCTCCGCCGGTGACGCCGTCGTCGTGGCCACAGCCACGCGGGCTCGAAACTGAGCGCGTCACCACGTTTGCCACACTCCCAGGAGGCCGTAGCCCCTCTCCACGCCCCTGTTGTGCATCCCAGAGCCGAACCCGAGCACGCCCGAGCTCCGGCCGCCGCGGCCGAGCTCCCCGCCATCGCCTCCGGCCGCCCCAGGCCCGGCTGGTGCCACCATCCGATGCGCGCTGGTCTGGGCTCTCGAACGAGCCCAACCACGCTGCGAACGGGGCCCCAGAGCCCATTCCCGCGGCCTCCACCGCGTCTGGTCATCGCCTAAGGCTAAACGCCGGTGGTTTAGCCCCGGTTGACCAAGGGCTTGACCTCCACTGATGTGTGGGCCCAGGCGCCTGTCTAATTAGTGTTAGGTTTAGGTAGTGTTAATTAACTTAGCTATTTAGATGAGCCACTGACATGTGGGCCTGCCCTGCTAATTACCCTAGAATTAGGACTAACAAAAATTAGTTAGTCTAATGACACTGACCGGTGGGTCCCATGTGTCAGGTTTGACTCTAACCGGCCCTGTTGACCTGCTGACGTCATAATGACGTAGTGCTGACGCAGTAAAGGAATTTCAGGATTTAAAATAATATAGGAGATTCCAGAAAACAATTTAAACTTCTAAAAATCATAGAAATTCAATTGTAACTCCAAATAAAATAAATTATATATGAAAAATTATCAGAAAAATTCAAGGAATCTGTTTATGGCATTTTCATGCATGTTTCAACAATGTTTGTCCTCTATTTTGAACAAAACAAATAAATGGCATTTAACTAATCATATATGGAGTTTGAATTTGAATCTTGTATTCAAACCAACTTCATTTAATTGTGTTGCTAGTTGCATTAGCTCAATCAACAACATATTGCCATGTCATTATCATGCATCATGTTGTGCATTGCATTGATTGTGTTCCTTCTCTATTGCCGGTGATTGTCCCCTCTCGGTAGACGCTGCTCCGACGCTGTGATCGTTGACACTGATGAAGACTCAATGTTATCTTCAGAAGTGCCAGGCAAGCACAACCCCCTTGTTCATTCCGATACAAGCCCACTCTCTCGCTCCTGCTCTCTTTTACTGCATTAGGACAACAATGATTCATCTGTTACTTGTTGCGGTAGTTGAACCCCTTTATCCTCTGCATGACCTATCATTGCCACGGTAAATAGATGAAACCCACTAGCATGAGTAGGAGTTGTTTGAGCCCTGATGTGCCTAGTCATTCATGCTTGTTTGTCATGCCTGCTACTGCTTAGAGTTGAGTCAGGTCTGATTCATTGGGGATGAATCGGAGGTGTGTAAACATGTCCTACTGTTGAGAGCTAAGTGTGTGAACACGATTTGGTAAAGGTAGCGGTGAGAGGCCATGTAGGAGTACATGGTGGGTTGTCTCATTGAAACCGTCCTTAGGAACTGAGTTCTGTGTTTGTGATCCATGAAACAGTTACTACCACGCGTTGGGCCCGAAACCAATGGACCCTCTCGGCTTCTTGATCACCCTTGTCCTCTGTCTAGGCGTTGCAACTAGTTTCTGGTGTTTATAGGATATGTGTTGGTGGCCGTGCGTAGCACTGACCCTAGGGGTGGGCTATGATGCGGTAGATACACCGTGGCCGGGCATGCCGGGCGCTCGTTTGGTGTCTCGGAACCCTGTACACATCGTCCGGGGCCGTATGTGGAAACCTCGGCCGGACTCCCTGCGGATGGAACCTGGATAGGCGATAAACCTGGACTAGAGACTTGAGTGTTTAGGTAGGGTGTGGCCGACACCCTCGTTGGGCCTCCGCTAGAAGGTTGCCAAGTACATGTCGTGTAAACGACGGTAAGTGGTGAGAGCGTGTGTGAAGAAGTACACCCCTGCAGGGTTAACATCATCTATTCGAATAGCCGTGTCCGCGGTAATGGACTTCTGGGTTGCCTATAACAGTTCATAGACAAGTGAAAGTGGATACTCTAAAACTAGCAAGATAAATGTGAGTGCTATGGATGGCCTTCTCGTAGGGAGACGGGAGCAGATCCATAGTGATGTATTGAGTGGTGAATATGTGGACTCGTGTGCGCCACCTCAAAAGAGTTGCTTGCAGTCGTAGTTCAGGGTAGCCATCGAGTCAAAGCTGGCTTGCTGCGGTTAAACTCCACCACCCCCTTTGTTGATACCGATGCATATGTAGTTAGTTCTGATGTAAGTTTTGCTGGGTACATTTGTACTCACGTTTGCTTAATTTATGTTTTGCAGAGAGACTCCAGTCTCGCTAGTAGTTCCGCGTGGACTTCGACATTTAGCTTGTTACCTCAACTACGATCTTGTGCCCTCGGCAGGATCTGGTAGATAGTCAGGCTTCTCAGCCTTTTTCATTTATAGATGTCTGTACTCAGACATGTTAAGCTTCCGCGTGTGCTTGATTTGTATGCTGTGATTGTTGGGTCATGAGACCCATGTTTGTAATATCTCGCTCCTCGGAGCCTATGGAATAAATACTTGAGTTGTAGAGTTATGTTGTGATGCCATGTTGTATTTACACATATTGAGCATATTGTGTGTATGATTGAAATGCTTGGTATGTGTGGGATCCAACAATCTAGTTGCTTATCCTTGGCATCCTCTCTTATGGGGAAATGTAGTCTAGTGCTTCCATGAGCCATCGTAGTCCGCTACAGCCCGGTTCACCGGAGTCGTGCTAGCCCAGCACTACTGCTCAGGACACTTGACTGGCCGGCATGTGTTTCACTTCGTTCCTGTGTCTGTCCCTTCGGGGAAATGTCACGCGGTGACATCCGGAGTCCTGTTAGCCTAGTGCTACAGCCCGGATTCACACGCTGCTGACCGACATGCTTGATGTGATTCATGTATGCTTGTCCCCATAGGTTAGTGCCGCTTTGGGTTCACGACTAGCCATGTCGGCCCGGGTTCTCTGTCATATGGATGCTAGCGACGCTATCATATACATGAGCCAAAAGGCACAAACGGTCCCGGGCCATGGTAAGGCGACACCCGTGGGAATACCGTGCGTGAGGCCGCAAAGTGATATGAGGTGTTACCGGCTAGATCGATGTGATTTGCAATCGGGGTCCTGACATTAGCGTAGTTAAACCGGTACTTTAAGTTATTGAAACTGCTGCATCAGAATATATATGAGCAAATAGCCATTAGCCCCCAAGTGCCAAGTTGAATACTTGTATTGATCTTGGGACTTTGTAAACAATTGAAAGATGAAGATCGAATATGCATTAGCCCCCAAGTGCTAAGTGCATAACTTGTTATGTGGTTGGTACTTGAATCCTTATACCGATTTGTTGAAGCATATATCTGTATGCATGCAGGCGGAGCTGAAGACGAAAGAAAACCAAGTCACCGATCTCCAAGAAAACCTGAAAACCCAACAGGCTGAAACCTCCAAAGCAAAAGAGGAATTGGCTAGCGCTTTAAGCGCCATGGAACAACTTAAGGAGAACTTCAAGAAGAAACGGGCGGATTGGGCCACTGAAAAGTCCGCTTTGATCAAACGAGCAGAGGATGCCGAGGCTGCACTAAAACCAGTGGCGGATGAACTGACCAGCATAAAGCGGCACGTGCATGCCATGACCACTACTATCTTTGGTAAGCCAGCTTGCCTTCTGAATTGGCTCTGCCTTCTTACAGAGTCACCGGTTTATTAACCCTTTATAGTATTTCAGGGACACGCATTGGTCACTTGGGGTCAGATGTGAGGAAGAAATTGAAAGCCGCCTATACATTGGTTGAACAATTGTATACTGGTGCCCAGCTGATCATCTGTACCGCATCTCATAACAAACCGGCACCCACTTTGATTCAAGATACTCTGATGAAACTGTCAGTGCTTCCTGCCTGGGTTGAAGAGCTGAAGAAATCTGCTGCTCGAACCGGTGCAATCAATGCCTTAATCCGGGCAAAAGCCTGGGTGCCGGATTTTAATCCTATTGAAGCGGCTCAGGGCTATCCTAGCTTGAAGGACGACGGGTCAGAATTTGGTGAAGCGGATCTACGAGCAATAAACCGGGAGGTACATCCGCTAGCCTGTCAGTTGGCTGAGGAAGCAGACTTGTCTCATTATCAAGCGCAATATGATAGTCAGAACAAGCGAATAGCTGCACCAATCCATGAATCGGAAAATCTGATCCCTCCAATCCGTAAGCATACTTACGCTCCCGATATAGACCTGTCATTGCTGATCCATGATGAAGCTGTTTTTCAAGCATTAATGGGAATCGACTAGACAACTGTGGATTTCCAGCCACTGGGTAGAGAAACGGAGGCTGAAGCGGTGCAAGATGACCCACAACCATCAGGCCAGGCTGGTGACCAAGCTTGAACCGGAAGCCGGTTTTAAAACTGCCTCTCCTTTGCGAAAAACAATTATATTATTATGGGCACCATGTTGCCTTGTAATAGGCTAGCTGATACCTTTGATGTTGATATGCCTTCGTGCATAATTTTTTCTTCCTGTGGTAATGAACTTTCCAAAACACTTTCTGAAATGAGAAATTCGTCAATTGCCACCGCGGTTGTACCGTCAGGCGGAATATGATGTCTGTATATATGAAATCAAAACATCCAAAACAAAATTTTAAGTATATGATCAAAATTTTGAGATACATAGTACCTGCCATCGTTGAGTGTGAAGTTGGCTTGGCCAATCTTGAAGCGAAGTTTTGCAAACCCACACTGCTGGAGGATATAACAGCTCCTGTATATATATGACGCTGGTTTACCATGTAAACCGTGCCGGGTTATAATAAACACCGTGTTACTCCATAAGAGGATGTTAACAACAGGGATCAAACCGGGCAAATAGTCTCCGGATTGACGTGAACTGTGTTCCCTCAATTGATTGGTTAAAAAACTTTGTCGGTTTAAAAAAATGCAATAAAAAGCAAAAAAACCCTTCAAAGAAAAGTGTGAAACAAAAGCAATGACAAAACCGTTTGCCAAAAAAGGTTTATTTAAGCTGATCAAATGGCGTTACCATGGCCAAACACGACCAAGCTCCCGTTAGGTGTAACTATGGTTCTAGTCAGCCAGGTCCCCAAATGAAACCGTGGCATTTATGCCGACCAAATGGCATGGTCATGGTTCGGGTTCGACCAAGCCCCCAAGTGATTCTGTGGCCTTAGGCCGATCAAGAGGCATGACTGGTTCAGACATGACCAAGTCCCCAAGTGATCTGGTGGCTCTCGCCTATGAAGAGGCATGGTATTGGTTCGGACACGACCAATCCTCCAAGTGATATAACACGATGCTTTTAGCAAAGCGAACTCAAGGGGTAAACCGAAAGCCGCTTTAGAACAACTCCGTGTAACCACACATGATGTAAAAGAATAGATACCCCGCTTTAGCTGAGGTTCCGGTTTATTATAGTTAATATATACATCGTTGTAATATGTACATAAGTAGAACCAATGGCTTAGGTTATAATAAGGCCGAAGATGAGCTATGTTCCACGGTCTGTTGGTCTCCTCCACTAATGTACGTGAGTCCTTATGTTCTCGAATATCGATCAGATAGTATGACCCGTTGTGCAGATTCTTGCTGACCACGAAAGGCCCCTCCCAAGGTGGGGATAACTTATGCATATCAGTCTGATCTTGGATGAACCGAAGCACCAAATCTCCCTCCTGAAAGGTTCTGGTTCTGACCCGGCGACTGTGATAACGACGAAGATCCTGCTGGTAAATCGTCGATCGGGCGGCTGCGATGTCACGCTCTTCATCCAACCGGCCCAAAGCATCTTGCCGTGCTGCCTCGTTGTCCGCTTCAATATAAGCCATTACACGAGGTGAATCATGACGGATATCACCGGGGAGAACCGCCTCCGCTCCATAAACCATGAAGAACGGTGTGTATCCTGTTGATCTGTTGGGTGTTGTATTGATGCTCCATAACACAGATGGTAATTCTTCTACCCAACAACCCGGCGTTCTCTGCAAAGGGACCATGAGCCGGGGCTTGATGCCTCTCAAGATCTCTTGATTAGCTCTTTCTACTTGACCATTGGATTGTGGATGTGCCACTGATGAAACGTCGAGCCGGATGTGCTCCCGTTTGCAGAACTCCTTCATAGCACCTTTGGACAAATTGGTACCATTATTTGTGATAATACTGTGCGGAAAGCCAAACCGGAAAATCACCTTTTTGATGAACTGAACCGCCGTGGCCGCATCACACTTTCTAACAGGTTCTGCCTCCACCCACTTTGTAAACTTGTCAACCACCACCAGGAGGTGGGTCTTCTTATCTTTGGACCTTTTGAAAGGCCAAACCATATCCAGCCCCCAAGTCGCAAACGGCCAAGTAATTGGAATCATTCTCAATTCTTGAGCCGGTACATGAGCACGTCTTGAAAACCTTTGGCAACCATCACATCGTCTGACTAGATCCTCCGCATAAGCATGAGCAGTTAACCAATAGAAGCCATGGCGAAATGCTTTAGCCACCAGAGACTTTGAACCGGCGTGGTGACCACAATCTCCTTCGTGGATCTCACACAAAATTTCACGGCCTTCTTCAGGAGACACGCAGCGTTGAAAAGCTCCTGATACACTACAATGATGCAACTCGCCGTTGATGATGGCCATGGACTTGGATCGTCGGATTATCTGTTGGGCCAGAATCTCATCCTCTGGCAACTCGCCCCGGTTCTTGTATGCCAGGTAAGGAAGCGTCCAATCCGGAATAACATGAAGAGCTGCCACCAATTGAGCCTCCGGATCAGGAATAGCCAAATCCTCTTCACCAGGGATTTTGACCGACGGGTTGTGCAGCACATCCAGAAAAACAATGGGCGGGACCGGTTTGCGTTGAGAGCCCAGCCGGCTTAAAGCGTCCGCCGCTTCATTTTTCCACCGGTCCACGTGGTCCACCTGATAGCCTCTGAAATAACCTGCAACAATATCCACCTCACGACGATATGCTGCCATGAGTGGGTCCTTGGAGTCCCAAGTGCCAGACACCTGCTGAGCCACAAGGTCCGAGTCATCGAAGCACTTAACTCGACTTAGATTCATCTCCTTAGCCATCCGGAGACCATGGAGCAAGGCTTCATACTCAGCTGCATTGTTAGTACAAGGGAACATTAAGCGGAGAACATAACAAAACTTATCACCTCGTGGGGAAGTTAATACGACCCCAGCCCCCGAGCCTTCCAATTTCCTGGATCCGTCAAAATGGATGGTCCAATACGTATGATCCGGCTTTTCTTCAGGTGCTTGCATTTCCGTCCAATCATTGATGAAATCAACAAGTGCTTGAGACTTAACCGCTGTCTGAGGCACATACTTCAAACCGTACGGCCCCAGCTCTATAGCCCACTTTGCAATCCGGCCAGTTGCTTCCCGATTCTGGATGATATCTCCCAAAGGAGCAGAACTAACCACTGTGATTGGATGCCCTTGGAAGTATTGTTTAAGCTTCCGGCTTGCCATAAAAACTCCATACACCAGCTTCTGCCAATGCGGATACCTTTGCTTGGACTCAATGAGCACCTCGCTGATATAATAGACTGGACGTTGAACCGGATGCTCTTTACCTACCTCCTTTCGCTCTACCACAATAGCCACGCTGATCGCCCGAGTATTAGCAGCAACATATAGAAGCAACGGCTCCTTGTCAATGGGAGCGGCGAGCACAGGAGGATTGGCCAATTTCCGTTTTAAGTGCTCAAATGCTTCATCAGCAGCAGAACTCCAGACAAACTGATCTGTCTTCTTCAACATCTGATACAAAGGGATTGCCTTCTCACCGAGGCGACTGATAAACCGGCTTAACACAGCAATCCGGCCTGCCAGGCGCTGAACATCATTGATACACTTCGGTTTAGCGAGGGAGGTGATGGCTGTGATCTTCTCCGGATTAGCCTCAATTCCCCTATTGGACACCAAGAAGCCTAATAACTTGCCCGCTGGTACACCAAAGACACACTTGTCCGAATTAAGCATCATCTTGTATGTTCTCAGGTTATCAAAGGTTTCCTTCAAATCATCAATCAGAGTCTCCTTCACCCTGGACTTAACCATGATATCATCCACGTAAGCATGTACATTACGGCCAATCTGCTTGTGAAGACAATTTTGTACACACCGTTGGTAAGTTGCTTGGGCAATCTTGAGCCCGAAGGGCATAGACACATAGCAGAAGGCTCCAAAGGGAGTTATAAAAGCCGTCTTCTCCTGGTCCTTAACTGCCATTTTGATCTGATGATAGCCAGAATACGCATCCAAAAAACTTAAACGCTCACAGCCCGCCGTAGCATCAATAATTTGATCAATACCGGGAGGGCAAAAGGATCTGCTGGACAAGCCTTATTAAGATCCGTGTAATCCACACACATGCGCCAGGTGCCGTTTTTCTTGAGGACCAGCACCGGATTGGCAAGCCACTCAGGGTGAAAAACTTCAACAATAAAGCCAGCTGCTAAGAGCCTGGCTACCTCTTCTCCAATTGCCTTGCGTCTTTCTTTGTTAAACCGGTGGAGGAACTGTTTCACCGGTTTATATTTAGGATCCACATTAAGTGTGTGCTCAGCGAGTTGCCTCGGTACACCTGGCATGTCAGAGGGCTTCCATGCAAAAATGTCCCGATTCTCACGGACGAACTCGATGAGCGCGCTTTCCTATTTCAGATCCAAGTTGGCACTGATGCTGAACTGCTTGGACGAATCACCAGGTACGAAGTCAACAAGCTTAGTTTCTGCTGCCGATTTGAACTTCAGGGCCGGATCATGCTCCATAGTTGGCTTCTTCAACGGAGTCATGTTCGCCGGATCAACATTGTCTTTATAGTACTTCAACTCCTCGGTGGCACAAACCGACTCTGCATAAGCCGCATCTCCTTCCTCGCATTCCAAAGCGATTTTGCGGCTTCCGTGAACCGTTATTATCCCCTTGTGACCCGGCATCTTGAGCTACAAATACACATAACAGGGCCGAGCCATAAACTTGGCGTAGGCCGGTCGCCCAAACAGGGCATGATATGGGCTTTGGATTTTCACCACTTCAAACGTCAATGTCTTCGACCTGGAATCATGATCATCCCCAAAGGCCACTTCCAGAGCTATCTTACCAACGGGATATGCTGATCTGCCAGGCAATACACCGTGGAATACTGTATTAGACGGTTTGAGATTCTTATCTGTTAGTCCCATACGATGGAAGGTCTCATAGTACAGGATGTTAATGCTGCTCCCTCCATCCATGAGCACCTTGGTGAACTTGTAACCTCCCACCTGAGGCGCCACCACCAGAGCGAATTGACCCGGATTATCGTCCTGGGGAGGGTGATCTTCTCTGCTCCATATGATTGGCTGTTCAGACCAACGTAGATAACGGGGTATGGCCGGTTCAACAGAGTTGACCGCCCGCCTCTGAACTTTCCGGTCTCGCTTGTCCAAGCTAGTGGTGAAGACATGGTACTGCCCATTACTTAACTGCTTTGGGTTGCTCTGGTAACCTGACTGTTGCTGCTGTTGGTTGTAACCACCTTGGTTGTTCTGACTATTTTGACCATTATGTCTGCCCGGATTACCATTGAATCCTGAACCAGAACTTCCTCCACCGTAACCCGGCCCGGATCCCGAGCCACCGCCAGATTCGTGATCATACCAGAAATTATTAGAATTCTTGAACTCCTGCATAATAAAGCAATCTTTCCAAAGGTGGTTTGCCGGCGCCTCCTTCGTCCCATGTCTTGGACAGGGCTGGCTTAGCAGATAGTTTAGGCGGTTTGGGTTAGGGTTGGGCACTCCATTACGATTTTTCGGCCTACCCTTGCGTCGCTGGCCATTGTCCTGTGCGTTGGTATTAGCCACAAAGTCCATGTTACCATCCGCTTTACGCTTGCCTCCTCCACCATTGCCTGCCCAGTGATGCTGCTGACCTTTGGAACTGCTGTTCTTCTTCCCTTTCCCTGTCTTGTCATCATCAGATTCGGGATCCTTGGTACTATCAGAATCAGCATATTTCACCAAAGCGGCCATAAGGGTCCCCATGTCGGTGCAATGACGCTTCATCCGTCCCAACTTCAGCTTCTGGGGTCCAAACCGGCAGTTGCCTTCTAGGGTTAATACTGCGGTGTCAGCGTTGAAGCGGTCTGAGGAGTGCAACACTTGTGAAACCCAGCGCACCCAATGAGTCATTGATTCTCCTTCCTCCTGGACGCATGTAGCTAAGTCCACTATTGACATAGGCTGTTTACATGTATCTTTGAAATTGCTGATAAACCGGGCTCGTAATTGGGCCCATGAACTGATAGAATTAGCCGGCAAGCTTTTTAACCAAGTACGGGCCGTTCCTTCGAGCATCATGGTGAAGTATTTTGCACACGCCGCGTCATCCACATCAAGCATCTCCATGGCCATCTCATATCTCTCCACCCATGTCTCTGGAGGTTGATCCGCCGTGTAATTTGGTACCTTGCGCGGGCCATTGAAATCCTTGGGCAGGCGCACGTTGCGTAAAGCAGGGATAAGGCAAGGCACCCCAAAGAACTAGAAGTAACACCAGGTTCAGTCAAGGTGGTTGGACGAACCGGCGTGAGCTACCGAGCCTGATGCTGTGTGGCTAACTCGGCCTCCCTGCGCGCGCGGGCCCGGTCCACCACTCCCTGAGCATCATCAGCACCACCCGCCGGGTTGTTGTCACGGGGTGCCCCACGTCGTTCATTACTCGACACTGCCGGTTCATCCATATGTCTGGTATAGCTCCGTCTTGGACGAGGGGTCGAGTGGATCTGGTCGCGGCTGTACGAGTATGCTTCCTGTTGGGCCAAAGCTGTTCTCAGAAGTTCCTTGACCCGTCGCGTCTCTACTTCCTGCGGCGAGTCACCTTCAATTGGAATGGCCTCCAGCCATGCAGCAGCGGCAACAAGATTGTCCATTGGGTTGGAGTAGTGACCCGGAGCAGCCTGAGGTACAACGGTGTTTTGACGAGGCAGGTCCATCTAACGAGGCTGAACCGGTGCACCGGTCCCAGGGGCTTCCGCCCGGTTTCCCTCCAGCGGATTGCCGGCTCTTGGTCCTGGAGTGTTGAAAAGGTCTCTGGCCTCGAAAACCGGAGGTAAGCGGGATCGGTGCTTCCTCCTCATGACTTCATGCGACGCGCTCTGGTCCAACATAAGCTTGTAGGCCTGTGCGTCTAAAGCGGCCTGCTCTGCGGCCATCCTGGTGTCCTCAGCCGCCAGATCCGCCTTGGCCTGGGTGATCTGTTCCTTTACCTTTGCAATCTCCGCGTTGTGAACGTCCTGATCCGGCGGATTAACTTCCGCAATAAGCACAGCCAACACATCAAATAGTTCTGATAGAACCTGAGCCGGCGGGCGCACAGGGCCTCCTGCCCCGGCAGCCGTCGCCGCTGCTGAACCGGAGATCGTTTCCGCAGTTGTCGAAGAATGAAGCGCTGCTTGTGTTCCGGCCATGAATATTCCAACCCGGTTGGGCAGATCAGAGGGGTCCGGAATACTATCGTCATCGCAACAACTCCCAATCCGGCCATCTTGTAGCTGATAAAGAGATTCGGTTTCTCCGGTCGAAGATTCGTCACCGGAACAAACGACGGTCGCGCCGCGAAATTCCGATCCGTCCTCATAACTTCCTCCATGGATGACTCCCACGAAGGCACGCTTCATGGCCGATTTAGCCCGGGCAGATTGCGCACGCTGAGCCGTCTCGACGAGGTCGGTGCAGATGTCCGGCTCAGGGCCCGGTTCACCGATCTTGCCAATGAAATCGTGAATGCTACCAAAGGGGACCCGGTACCCGTACTCAATTGAGCCGGCCTCGGGGCCCCAGCCTGCGTCGTCGATGTAGAGCTTGCCGCGACGACTCTTAGTCATCCGGCCTACAGCGTAGCCCTCGAGTCCTTCAAAGCGGCCCTCCAAGAACCGGAAACCATCGTGCGATTGCCCCACGGTGGGCGCTAACTGTCGTGGTTTTGTCACGGCAGATGTCCTAGAGAAAGGACTTAGTCATGGAGCCATCGCGACGGGTTAGCTTGAAGGGGTTAAAGCGGACACAAGGATGCAAGAGAGTTTATACTAGTTCGGCCCCTTCGATGAAGGTAAAAGCCTACGTCTAGTTGTTATGGAATCGATGGGGTTTCGATGACTAGGGAGCAAACAAGCTTCGCCTATGTCTCGAGTTGTTCTTGAACTGCCGCCGGGTCGTCCCCTTATATACACGGGTGACTCCCGTTGGCTTACGGAGTCCTAATACCGGCTCATAGATGTGTCCAGTTTGGTCTCTACTTATTCCTAACTTACAATACAGGTTAACTACTGGCGCTGGTTTACGGCTACAGGCCTTGAACCGACCATGGGCCTTGAGCCCTCCTCTGTCTTCTTGGGCTTTAACATACTTAACTACTGACGAAGTTAACCCGGCCCAGATAGGCCGGTTTACGCCCAGTAGTAATATCCCCAACAGGCATGGTGGAGGAGGACGGCGGTGGATGGGGTGGCAGACGGAGGAGGCTGGGGTCGAGAGGGTGTTTTGGCACCCACAGAGTATGAATGGGGAAATGGAGGGAGAGAGGAAGGGGGGAACCATGTCTTCAGGGCGCTCTTGTCTCAAATGCGAGGAAATTTACAAACTTAGCCCTTGTTAAAATTTCCTACATCATAGCAATATTAGTCGGTTGGGGATAGGACGGTAATCTCGCATACACCGAATATTTGCCGACGAGAGTTTGTTTTTGGCGCCCACCGTGTATGAATCAGGGAGGGAGTCGATTTCGGCCGAGGAGACACTATGTTTTGGCGCCCACTATGTATGAATCCGGGTGGGAGGCGGTTATGTCACGTTTGAGTGAAATTACAAACCTACCCCTGTCGAAACCTATAGAAATCGAGCCGATAGGCTTTGCGTGTCAGGGATAGGCAGTAATTTCCATCTCGCAGATTTTTGTTTCGGGCGGTTACTGCGACTTTCCCTGCTTCGTTCAAATTTTTTCAGAGCAAGAGTGCACGTTTACCGTGCCAACTCAATTCGAATCCAGTTTGTATTCTATTTTTTTTCGGGCAGGATCCATTTTTGATTGGAATAAAATTCTATATACATCATTTTTTATATATATACTTTCAAAAGCACAACAAAGAATTCTGCTCCTTTATATGTATAATATGATTTACAAATACAATGATCTCAAAATCATAAGGTTGAATTCAAAAAAACTAAACCAAATTATGTCCTACTAAAATGTATGGATAAGTCATATCTACATATTAAATAACATAGATGCGCGTGAATTCATATGAGTATACATGTTTGATAGATCAATTTTGGTTCGAGTATGAATTACATATATCATCATCTCGAATTCAAATATTTGAATCCCTTTTATGTTGACTCCTTTCACGCCCATCTCTCTCGCATGCTCCTTCGTGTAGCTATCATTCTCTTTTCTCCAGCTCACCGGCACGCTCACTTCATGTTTCTCCCATCTTCGCAAACATGGTCTCTCGACGTCTCCCTTGAGAAGTGTCACACTCTCCCAATCATTATACATTACACGGTTTTCATTATCTCTCACATCTCTACCGTTCTCTGGTATCACTAGGTACCTAAGCTTTCTTTTTCACCGCCACACACAGTCTCACTCGTCTTTCACTTTGTCTTTCTCTCTATGGGGTTCTCTCACACACCCTATATGTCTCTAGATATGACTCATACCACTAAATTTACTCTCTCCTGCAGACACAACATTTGTTGCAGTCTCCTTTCCATCTCCATCCCAGTTATAAAACTGACATTATTCATTTTTTTACCAATCAGACAAACTCCCCCCCCCCGCTCTCTCTCTCTCACACACACAACTCCTGCTTCCACTCTCCTTCCCGACTACCGTCTCTCTCTCACACACAAAACTCTCGCTTTCGCACCCCCGACTCGTATTTCTCTCACAAACATTGATCGACTAGCCTCCAGATAGGTTTATACACCCGCACACTCGTGCTTCAACTATCACGTACATGTCTCTCTCGCGCTCCTTGTATCTATGTAGATTTTTCATCCCTTTTTGAGACATGCCCTCTCGATCGTGCACACACACACTATCGCCTCATTTTAAGCTGATACCTCTCGCACACACACTCTTTATGTCTTTGTCACACATCACTCCGTCCTCCTCTCTCCCTCTCTCTCTCACACACAACACACACACACACATGGGCTTTTCGCAACAACTAGCAAGATGCCCATGCGTTGCATGGAACATCAAGAAGCATTTGTATGAGTAGTTTATCATGTGGAAGAAAAGGATGAACGAGGGAAGGCCTTATTTGCAAATGTGGAGAGGGGTGTGGGTATCTTTTTGCAAAATTGCCATAGTTTCCTTCCTATCCATCAGATATAAATCGGATGGCCTATATTGCAGGATGGCAGGCACACCATCATCACCAACTCTGTTTTTATCTGTACTCTTATAAAAAGCATAGTCAGTCATGATGGTGTGCCTTCCATCCTGCAATATAGGCCGTCTGATCTATATCTAACGGATAGGAAGGAAACTATGGCAATTAACCCGCACTCCTCTCCACATTTGCAGACAAGGCCTTCCCTCGTTCATACTTTTCTCCCACAAGATCTTGATGTTCCGTGCAACGCACGGGCATCTTGCTAGTAAGAGTAGAAATTAGAGATATACCACTTCTCGAATCTTGAAACCAACAACATTCCTCCCTTATCTCATAAAAACCGCCAAAGGAATATATTTTGAGTGAAACATAACATATTTTTAGTGATACACATAATTCAAAACTAGACTCTTTTTTCTATCAAATCGGTGAATATGTATTAATCTACTTTGATCGTGTGGCAACACATTTGCACATTGCTAGTAGTTATTACTACTGTATAATTTTTTGGACACCAGACAAATGGTGGAGTACATATACGAAGAGAAGAGGCGCACGGATGCAGTCGGTCTCTCGCTGTCTCGCACACATGAGAGTTACGTAAAGGCACCGTTAACAAATAAACCCTAAAACCCTAGGTGCAGGATTGCTGCATGCGCAAGTACCGGGTACGTGGTGGAGCGCACCTTTGTAGGAATAGTCAGCTCGCGTGATAATTTGATCTCTAGGAGTTGATGATCGGGACCATAGGTGAACGACTTGGAGGCGGTGGCTCGCCAGTTGCCATAGATTGAGTAGCCACATTTAAAATATCATTTTTAGCGGGGTAAGAGTTCCAATTTTCAATGGCGCATTATAAGTACTAAGTAGTTTTTAGAACGATTGATATGGAGCGAAAATGGAATTCATAACTACTACCTCCATGGTGTAAGGTTGTATGGGTTTATGTTGCGAGATGTTGAACCTGGTAGTTCTAGGGAAAATACTATGGTTTAGATGCTGGTTTTCATTAATGAAAATCGGAAGGGGGAAACCCTTCTTTGATAAAAAAACTAGTACCTATGTTCTGGTTTACTAGTCCCCATCGTATTTTGGGTCAAAGTTTGCCCACGAATTTTACTTGTAAAATGTGAATGGAAAACGAGATTTTGTTATACGGAAACAAAAAAGGACCGGAAGGAGTGATTGCTCTGACATGGATGCCACCTCTCATAGCGCAGACATTGAACCGGCACGCCGGCCAAGAGGGCCCCACTCATTGCAGGCCCAGCTGAACACGCCTCCTCGCTGCATGCAACCGGCTTCAGACTGCCCCGCCTGGCTCCATTGAATCCGCGCGTGTGCTTTAGACTACCCCGCCTGCCTCCCTAGTGTCAAAAACGTTCTTATATTATGGGACGGAGGGAGTAGTAATACGCACGCATCTTGTGGGCAACATTAAAGCACTCGTCTTCCATGTTAGAGCATCTCCAACAGAAGCGCAACGCGCGACGCTTTGAAAAGCGTTTACAGTGCCGGAATAGCCAGTTTTTGCGGGCCCGGAGTGCTGAGATCGAGAAGTAGAGATAGGGAGTAGAGAGTAAAGAGTAGAGACATAGATAATTCTCAGCATAGATATATCATAGATAGATTAAAAAAATAGATAGTTCAACTACTCCTCGTCGTCTGACTCCTCCTCGATGATGTCCTCCTCCTACGTCTCAATGTAGGCATGAAGATACCGATCGTCGTTAGATTCCAAGGGCGATGCTGCTCCTAGCCTCATGTTGAATTGAGCGTCTGCTTTTCACGTACGCTTGTCCTCGCGATAGGCGGCTCGCTCTGCCCTCCTGTTCTCCCTCTCCACCCTCCTTTGCGCGTAGAACTCGCACTCGTTGATGATGTCCTGTAGGAAGCGTTGGCACCATAGTGCCATGGCTTCCTTGTCCATCTTGGCGATGCTGAGACGGTGCTCCCACCTCCAGTTGTCACAACGATCCTCGTTGGTGATAAGCCACGACAGAGGCACGAGCTCCTGCGCCCGCTGATACGTCTCCAACGTATCTATAATTTTTCATTGCTCCATGCTATTATATTATCTATTTTGGATGTTAATGGGCTTTATTTTACACTTTTATATCATTTTTGGGACTAACCTACTAACCGGAGGCCCAACCCCAATTGCTGTTTTTTTGCCTATTTTAGAGTTTCACCGAAAATGAATATCAAACGGAGTCCAAATGGAATGAAACCTTCGGGAACATGATTTTCTCAACGAACGTGATCCAGGAGACTTGGAGTGTGCGTCAAGAAACAAATGAGGCAGCCACAAGGCAGGGGCACGCCTACCCCCTGCGCGCGCCCTCCACCCTCGTGGGCCCCATGTTGCTCCACCAACGTACTTCTTCCTCCTATATATCCATGTACCCCCCAAACATCTAGGAGCACCACGAAAACCTAATTCCACCGCTGCAACCTTCTGTACCTGAGAGATCCCATCTTGGGGCCTTTTCCAGAGCTCCACCGGAGGGGGCATTGATCACAGAGGGCCTCTACATCAACTCCATGGCCTCTTCGGTGACGTGTGATTAGTTTATTTCAGACCTACGGGTCCATAGTGTTTGGGAACATAGAAATAATTCAAAAAAATTCCTATGTGTCGCCAAGATCAATCTAGGAGATACTAGCAACGAGAGAGAGAGTGTGCATATTCGTACCCTTGAAGATCGCTAAGCGGAAGCGTTACAAGAACGCGGTTTGTGGAGTCGTACACGCAGCGATTCATATCGTTGTCGATTCCGATCTAACCACCGAACAACAGCGCCTCCACGTTCAACACACGTACAGCCCATGGGCGTCTCCTCCTTCTTGATCCAGCAAGGGGAGAGGAGAAGTTGAGGGAGAACTCCGACAGCACGACGGCGTGGTGGTGATGGAGCTCGTGGTTCTCCGGCAGGGCTTCGCCAAGCGCTACGGAGGAGGAGGAGGTGTAGGAGAGGGGGAGGGGCTGCGCCAAGGGAAGGGTGAGGCTGCCCTCTATCTCCCTCACTATATATAGGGGGAGGGGGGTTGGAGGAGGCTCCCTAGGGTTCCATAGGGGAGGGGCGGCGGCCATAGGGGAAACCCTAGATGGGTTTGGGCGTCCCCACCCCTAGGAAACTTGCCCCCAAGCTGGGAGGGGTGGTTGCCCTAGGGGAGGCACCCCCACCTCTCCAAGTTACGTGAGATGGGGTGGGAGGGGCGCTCAGCCCCTTAGTGGGCGGATGTGCCCCCTCCCCTTGGCCCATAAGGCCCCCCAACGCTTGCCGGGGCCTCCGAAACCCCTTTCGGACACGTTGGTCGTCACCCGGTACCCCCGGAACAATTCCGGACTCCAATACCCTTCGTCCAATATATCGATCTTCACCTCTGGACCATTCTAGAACACCTCGTCACGTCCGGGATCTCATATGGGACTCCGAACAACCTTCGGTAACCACATACTATTTCCCATAACAACTCTAGCATCACCGAACCTTAAGTGTGTAGACCCTACGGGTTCGGGAACCATGCAGACATCACCGAGACATCTCTCCGGCCAATAATCAATAGCGGGATATGGATACCCATATTAGCTCCCACATGTTCCATGATGATCTCATCGGATGAACCACGATGTCAGGGATTCAATCAATCCCGTATACAATTCCCTTTGTCTATCGGTATGTTACTTGCCCGAGATTCGATCGTCGGTATCCCCATACCTCATTCAATCTCATTACCGGCAAGTCTCTTTACTCGTTCCGTAACGCATGATCCTGTGACCAACTCCTTAGTCTCATTGAGCTCATTATGATGATGCATTACCGAGTGGGCCCAGAGATACCTCTCCGTCATACGGAGTGACAAATCCTAGTCTCGATTCGTGCCAACCCAACAGACACTTTCGGAGATACATGTCATGCACCTTTATAGCCACCCAGTTACGTTGTGACGTGTGGTACACCCAAAGCATTCCTATGGTATCCGGGAGTTGCACAATCTCATGGTCTAAGGAAATGATTCTTGACATTAGAAAAGCTTTAGCAAACGAACTACACGATCTTGTGCTACGCTTAAGATTGGGTCTTTTCCATCACATCATTCTCCTAATGATGTGATCCCGTTATCAATGACATCCAATGTCCATGGTGAGGAAACCATGACCATCTATTGATCAACGAGCTAGTCAACTAGAGGCTTACTAGGGACATATTACGATCTATGTATTCACACATGTATTACAGTTTCCGGTTAATATAATTATAGCATGAACAATAGACAATTATCATGAACAAGGAAATATAATAATAACCATTTTATTATTGCCTCTAGGGAATATTTCCAACAGTCTCCCACTTGCACTAGAGTCAATAATCTAGTTCACATTGTTATGTAATTAACACTCATAGTTCACATCGCCATGTGACTAACACCCGAAGAGCTTACTAGAGTAAAATAATCTAGTTCACATCGCCATGTGATTAACACCCAAGAGTTTACTAGAGTCAATAATCTAGTTCACATCACCATGTGATTAACACTCAATCAGTTCTAGGGTTTGATCATGTTATGCTTATGAGAGAAGTGTCAGTCAACAGGTCTGCAACAATCAGATCCGTGTGTTCTTCGCAAATCTCGATTTCATATTGTAGATGTTGCTACTATGCTCCACTTTGAGCTATTCCAAAAGTTTGCTCCACTATACGTATCCGGTTTGCTACTCAGAGTCATCTGGATAGGTGTTAAAGCTTGCATCGATGTAACCCTTTACGCCGAACTCTTTATCACCTCCATAACCGAGAAACATTTCCTTATTCCTAAGGACAATTTTGACTGCTGTCCAATGATCCACTCCTAGATCACTCTTGTACCCCCTTGCCAGACACGTGGCAAGGCACATCGCGGTACACAGCATGGCATATCGTATAGAGCCTATGGCTAAGGCATAGGGGACGACTTTCGTACTTTCTCTTTCTTCTGGCGTGGTCGAGCTTCAAGTCTTAACTTCCCACCTCACAACTCAGGCAAGAACACCTTCTTTGAAGGATCCATCTTGAACTCCTTCAAGATCATGTCAAGGTATGTGCTCTGTGAAAGTCTTATCAGGCGTCTTGATCTATCTCTATAGATCTTAATACCCAACATGTAAGCAGTTTTACACATGTCTTCCTTTGAAAAACTCCATTCAAACAACCCTCTATGCTTTCTAGAAATTCTACATCATTTCCAATCAACAATATGTCATCCATATATACCTATCATAAATGTTGTAGTGCTCCCACTAACTTTCTTGCAAATACAAGTTTATTGCAAACTTTGTATAAACCCAAATGCTTTGATCGCCTCATCAAAGCATATGTTCCAACTCCGAGATGCTTGCTCCAGTCCATAGAAGGATCGCTGGAGTTTGCATAACTTTTAACATCCTTAGGATTGACAAAAACCTTTTGGTTGTATCGCATACAACCTTTCCTCATGGAAACTGTCAAGGAAACTTTGTTTTGACATCCACCTGCCTGATTTCGTAAATGAAAATGCAGCAACTGCTAACATAGTTCTAACAGACTTTAGCATCGCTATGATTGAGAGAGTCTCATCATAGTCAACTCCTTGAACTTGTCGGAAACTTCTTTGAGACAATTCGAGCTTCACAAATGGTGACATTAATTACCATTAGCGTATGTCTTCTTCTTAAAGATCCATTTATTCTCAATGGCTTGCCGTTCATCGGGCAAGTCCACCAAAGTCCATACTTTGTTCTCATACATGGATCCTATCTCGGATTTCATGGCTTCTAGCCATTTGTTGGAAGCCGGGCCCACCATCGCTTATTCATTGCTCATAGGTTCATCGTTGTCCAACAACATGACCTTTAAGATAGGGTTACCACTGAGAAGTTGTACACACCCTTGTCGACCTACGAGGTTCGATAGTAATTTGATCTGAAGCTTCATGATCATCATCATTAGCTTTCTCTTCAACTGACGTAGTTTCCACAGAAACATCTTTCTGTGCTGCGCTACTCTCTAGTTGAAGTGAAGGTTCAACAACCTCATCAAGTTCTATCTTCCTCCCACTCAATTCTTTCGAGAGAAACTCTTTCTCGAGAAAGGACCTGTTCTTAGCGACAAACACTTTGCCCTCAGATCTAAGATAGAAGGTATACCCAATCGTCTTGTTTGGGTATTCTACGAAGATACAATTTTCCGCTTTGGGTTCGAGCTTTTTTGACCGAAGTCTATCGACATAAGCACCCTAGCCCCAAACCATAAGAAACAACAACTTTGGTTTCTTGCCAAACCATAGTTCATACGGTGTCGTCTCCACAGACTTAGATGGTGCCCTATTTAAAGTGAATGTAATTGTCTTTAATGCATAACCCCGAAAAATAGCGGTAGATTGGTAAGAGACATCATACACCATATCCAATATGGTTCGATTACGACGTTCGGACACACCATCATGCTATGGTGTTCCAGGCGGCGTCAACTGTGAAACGATTTCACCTTGTCTTTAGTGATTGCCAAACTCATAACTTTGATACTTTCCCTTTGATTAGATCGAAGGAACTTGATCTTCTTGTAATGATGATTCTCAACTTAACTCTGAAATTGGTTGAAATTTTCAAACATTTCAGACTTATGCTTCATTAAGTAAATGTACCCGTATCTCTTCAATTCATAGGTGAAGGTGAGAAAATAACGATATCCACCGCACGCGTCAACACTCATCGGACCGCACACATCAGCATGTATGATTTCCAACATGTCACTTTCCCGTTCCATTGTTCCAAAGAATGGGGTTCTAGTCATCTTGCCAAAGAGGCATGGTCCGCATGTGTCAAGTGATTCAAAATCAAGTGACTTCAAAAGTCCATTAGCATGGAGGTTCTTTCATGCGCTTTACACCAATATGACCTAAACGACAGTGCCACATGAAAGTGGTACTATCATTATCAACTCTACATCTTTTGGCATCAATGTTATGAACATGTGTATAACTACAACCGAGATTCAATAAACCATTCACATTAGGTGCATGACCATAGAAGGTATTATTCATGTAATCAGAATAACCATTATTCTTTGACTTAAATGAATAACCGTATTGCAATAAACATGATCTAATCCCGAAGGTAGAGGGAGCGTGCGATGGTGATCACATCAACCTTGGAAACACTTCCAACACACATCGTCACCTTGCCCTTAGCTAGTCTCCGTTAATTCTGTAGCTTTTGTTTTGAGTTACCAATATTAGCAACTGAACCGGTATCTAATACCCAGGTGCTACTAGGAGTACTAGTAAGGTACACATCAATAACACACATATATCAAATATACTTTTGTTGAAGTTGACATCCTTCTTATCTACCAAGTATTTGAGGCAGTTCCGCTACCAGTGGTCGTTCCCTTAATTGAAGCACTTTGTCTAGGGTTTGGGTTCTTGGGTTTCTTCACTGGAGTGGCAACTGGCTTGCCATTCAAGAATTTTCCCTTCGTGCCCTTAGACTTCTTTGAAACCAGTGCTCTTGTTAGCCATCCACACTTGATGCTCCTTCTTGATTTCTACCTTTACGGCCTTAAGCACGATGAACAGCTCCGGGATTATCTACCCTTGCATGTTATAGTTCATCACGAAACTCTAGTAGCTTGGTGATAGCGACTGGAGGACTTTTGTCAATCACTCTCTTATCTGGAAGATTAACTCCCACTTGATTCAAGTGATTGAAGTACCCAGACATTCTGAGCACATGCTCACTGGCTGAGCTATTCTCATCCATCTTGTAGGCAAAGGTCTTGTCAGAAGTCTCAACCTCTCAAAACGGGCATGAGCCTGAAATATCAATTTCGGCTCTTCGAACATCTCATATGTTCTATGGCGTTCAAAACGCTTTTGGAGCCCCGACTCTTAGCCGTAAAGCATGGCGCACTAAACTATCAGGTAGTCATCAAAACGTGTCTACCAGATGTTCACAACATCCACAGACGACGCTAGAGGGGTTGGCACACTGAGCGGTGCATCAAGGATAGAAGCCTTCTGTGTAGCAGTGAGGACAATCCTCAGACTACGGCCCTAGTCCGCACAATTGCTTACAATATCTTTCAACTTAGTCTTTCTCTAGGAACGTATTAAAACAAAGAGCTAAAGTGCGAGCTATTAATCCATGACATAATTTTCAAAGACAATTTAGACTATGTTCATGATAATTAAGTTCATCTAATCAAATTATTCAATGAACTCCCACTCAAATAGACATCCCTCTAGTCATCTAAGTGATACATAATCCGAATCGACTAGGCCATGTCCGATCATCACGTGAGACGGACTAGTCATAACAGTGAACATCTCCATGTTGATCGTATCTACTATAAGACTCATGTTTGACCTTTCGGTGTCTCATGTTCCGAGGCCATGTCCGTACATGCTAGGCTCGTCAAGTCAACCTAAGTGTTTTCATGTGTAAATCTAGCTTACACCCGTTTGAAAGTGCGTTATATCGACTAGAGGGGGGGTGAATAGGCGATTTTTATGAAAGTCTTCAAAACGTGAGAGTTATGAAGACAAACAGTGAAGATTATGCCTATTACTATGCAGCGGAAGTTAGATTACACTAGTCCAGCCATGGTCATGTATTCAATAGAGTGAAAGCGCAGTGACAAACAGCTTCAGTGTAATAAGGATCAGGTAGGAAGAAGTTATGAAGCCAAACAGATCATACATTCATGTTGTGAAGACAAACGGTAAAGCAGGCATGTAATGGCTTCACAATGAATAACTGTAAGTATAAAGAAGTGAAGATGAAACCAGTAACACGTTGAAGACAATGATTTGTTGGACCAGTTCCAGTTGCTGTGACAACTGTACGTCTGGTTGGAGCGGCTAGGTATTTAAACCAAAGGACACACAGTCCCGGACACCCAGTCAAGGACACTTAGTCCAAGACACCCAGTCCTCACCGTTTTCTCCTTGAGCTAAGGTCACACAGACCTCACCCAATCACTCAGGTAAGTCTTCAAGGTAGACTCCCAAACCTTCACAGACTTCGTTCACTGACAATCCACAATTTCTCTTGGATTCTCAGAATGCGACGCCTAACCGTCTGGAGGATGCACAGTCCTCAAGTGTAATAAGTCTTCAAATCACACAGACACGAAGACTTAAGTGATGCCCAATTTACTCTGGCTCTGGGTGGTTAGGGCTTTTCTCCTCACTGGGAATTTTTCTTTCAAAGGCTTCGAGGTGGGTTGCTCTCAAACGAAAAAGCCGTGCACTGAAATCTGAGCAGCCAACCGTTTATGGTTGTGGGGGGTGGACTATTTATAGCCACTTGGCAACCCGACCTGATCTGTCCGAAATGACCCTGGGTCACTAAGGAACTGACACGTGTACCAACGGTCGGATTTCGAACTCACACGGCAACTTTACTTGGGCTACAAGTAAAGCTGACTTGTCTGACTCTGGACACGATTTTCTCTCATAGGCTTCGCTCGAAGACATAGGATTTGAATTAGGCATCACTTCAGTCATTCTGACTGGTTCTCTTCGACCCCACTTAACAGTACGGTGGTTCCTATGACACAACATGAATGAAATAAAACTACGAAGGATCTAGGTCTTCGAGTTCCAAAAGCTTCATAGGGAGTCTTCTCATGTCATTGTCTTCAATATGAATATCTTCATAAACCACCATTGTCTTCAATGTCTTCGTACATTTTTAGGGGTCATCTCTGGTAGTAAAACCGAATCAATGAGGGACTTCTACCTGTGTTTTCCTGCAATTCTCACAAACACATTAGTCCCTCAACAGGTTTGTCATCAATACTCCAAAACCAACTAGGGGTGGCACTAGATGCACTTACAATCTCCCCCTTTTTGGTGATTGATGACAAACTAGTTGAAGTTTTCAACGGGAAACATAATTTGTGAAATTGTAAAAGAATTGTCTTCATAAGTTGCAAGGGCTCCCCCTGAAGATGTGCATATAAGTAATTTGCTTCTTGAATGCAAATGCACATGGCAGGTTGTACTTGTGGAGATCCACTTCAACTTATGACAATCCACTATGCATGTGAAAGTATATGAAGATAATGACATGCATAATGGAAAATGGATGTCTGCAGAATGAGATGAGTGCGGAATTTATCGTCGCACATGCGGAATTTATCTTCGCAAAACGGAGTGACAAACAGGTAGCAGACGACCATCAGGGCTAAGTGTTACAACTCAATGAAGCAAATGTAGCAAAAAAACGGGAGTTGTAAGCACGAAGCAAAATGTAGCAAAATATGAAGGCACCCGCCCATAGTGACCCGCTTGAAGACTATAACCATCATATGCTTCTCCCCCTTTTGTCAGTGATGACCAAAAAGGTTTGAAGACATAGAGGTTTCTACGCGTTCCCAGGCGCAGCAGGGTCGGTGGAGTTGTTTGGCGGCGGTGCAGACGAGCTTGGTGCAGATTCGACACGCGTTGAAGCAGGTGGAGATGATGTCGCGTCGTCTTCTTCTTCAATAATCCGGGCAGACACGGTGGCAGCAGAAGAAGAGAACTCTGACTCTTCAAGTGATGGTGTGCTGCGCATCACCGCTCTTCTTGGAGGCGTGGAGTCAAATTTGAAGTGCTCTGTGAAGCCATCCTCATGCAGTTCAGCTTCAGGGCACATCATAGTGAGGCCCTTCCAAGTGCGGCGACAGGTCTCGTGTGTGACAAATGCATTCTTGGTTGCCAGATTTCTGATGCGATTGACTTCTTGCATGATGCTTCTCATCTGCCTCTTGAGCCAGTCGTGATGCCTATCTTGCTTTTGGTGAAGAGCCACAAGAAGCTCTCTGTCATTGAGTGCACGAGCGCGCTTCTTGGGTCTCTTTGCAGCTATGCTGTTGGTGGCTTCAGTTGATGCAGGGGCACGTGTGGTGCCAGCCATTGGATACACTCGGGAGAGAGCTTCAACACCTTCAATATTTTGAGTGAAGCTCTGGTGTTCTGCATTCTGAAGACTTAGTGGTTGCTTGGCCGGCTCTGGATATATTGCTTCAGCAGATGTGTCCACATCTGGCAAAAATATCCTATGATTGCGGGCTGAGGGTTGATAGGAGATTGCAGAGTGAAGCTTGATCAGCCTCATAACCCAAGGAGCATAAAACTTTAATCCAAACAGTTCTGAAGCAGACGCTGCAAATTGACGGATGAAGAGATCCTGTGTATTGAAGCATTTGCCGTGAAGAATGCAGAAGATGAGAGTCTTCATTGCACCATCAATCGTTGCATATCGAGAGTGTCCCTTGATTGGCCAGAGAGTCCGCCTTATGATGTGATATATTGTTCTGGGCAGGTACTCTAAGTCTTCAACGAAGAACTTAGTTGGATAGGGTGCATTTGGAGGAAATGGCTTCATCATTGAGAGCATCTGACTCATATCTGGCTCAGGACGCTGAAATATGCTCTCAATTGCTTCAGCATGGAGGTGGCACCCTTCTTCAAAGAATTCGCCAGGAGTGGG
This sequence comes from Triticum urartu, assembly GCF_003073215.2. Taxonomy (NCBI): domain Eukaryota; kingdom Viridiplantae; phylum Streptophyta; class Magnoliopsida; order Poales; family Poaceae; genus Triticum; species Triticum urartu. The sequence goes on from NC_053024.1 coordinate 402,440,621, forward strand.
AAGGCCGGTAAGCTCAATTAGGTTGAAAGCATTGGCTTCATGATGGATATTGCCTGTCATCCACTCCAGGATCCATGTCTTCGGGTCTCTGTTATAGCCTCTGATATGCAAAGTGGCATAGAACTGGAGCAGAAGCTCTTCGTTCCAGTGCTCTTCGTCGGTGATAAATGGCAGCAAACCCACTTGCTTGAAGCAATCCAGTGCTTCTTCCAGACCAGGCAGACCTGCAATAGCTTCAACCTCAAGGCGCTTGTGAGGAAAGATGCAGCCTTGGTTGTAGAGGATGCATGAATAATAGCTACGCTGTTGATGGCTCCAGAACCTATCTGATAACAATCCGTTCCCTTGAATAAGGGTTCTTGGAGCGGTCAAAAAACGTGTTATCTGCCCTGAAGCCGTTGATGTTGAAGGAACCAGGAGCTGATGCAGGACCTGGGAACCTTGGTAGTCGAGGGATCGGCTTCTGGACCTGGGGCCTGTGCGCAATATGATAGTTGAATTGTGGTCCGGCAGCAGACTCAGGCACAGAATGTTCAGGAGCAGTAGCTTCGGTGTCTTCTGAAGCTGTTGTTGGGGAGGGCTCCACATTTGCTTCGGCGTTGTTTGTGGCAGCCTCAACATTTTCAGCTTCAGGCATGTTCTCCTTGAGAACTGCTTCTTGTTGGTGCGGGGGAGTTGGAGCTTGTGGTATTTCTGCTTGCTCTTCGGCTGATGCAGCCGGAATGTCTTCAGCAGCCTGAGCCCTTGGCCCTCTGCGAAGCCTATGAAGTGTAGGCGCTGGTGGAGTTGCAGTGGGTTGGAGCTCATCTTCCTCTTGTGGGCGATCTGCCCACGACGCATTTTGTGTGATTGGCGTCAATGGACGACCAATACTGATCTGTTCGCTTGTCTCAAGCTGAGGAAGGGCTGCATCACCTTGCACATTGTCTTGGGGACCAATGTCTTCAGCAGCATTGGGGTTGGCTGCTGGAATGTCTTCAGCGTGCGGAGCCTCTATGTAAGCAGGCTCATGCACAGTCAACTGACGATCTGCATCAGGATAGCGGACGCAGAGTGGTTCAACTATCAGGGGCTCTGTGGGAGCAGCCCGAGATCTCTTGGTCTTGCGCTTCTTGATGATGGGTTCAGAAGGAGAGGCTTCAGAATGTTTTCTCTTCTTAGCTTCAGCCTCTGCAGTCCGTGTCTTCTTGTGCTGTGAGGCGGTTGATCGACTCTTTGGCTTCGAGCCAGTCGTTGCAGCGGGGAAGACAATCGGAGCATCAGGTTCTGACCTTGGCGCTTCAGGTTCGGGCACAGCCGCCTTCTTTTTCTTCTTCGCGGCCATCCTGGGGTCAATGCCGGGACGCCCAAGTGCCTTGCGCTTTTCTGCCTCATTGTAGGCTTGCACGCAGCGATCAGCCAAAGTCTTCATGCGTTCTCGCGAGCCTTGAGCTTCGGCACGCGTCTTCAGGAAGTTCTCTTTCAGCTCGTGCAACATGATCTTGAAGTTTTTCACTTCTTGCACACTGAGCTTGGCCACGTGCTTCTTGAACTGAGCCTTTTCATGATCAATTTTCTGCTTCAGTTCTACAATTCGCTGGGCTATCGCAAGTTCTGAAGCGATTGCACCTTGAAAGGCAACGCTGAGGCCTATGGGTAGCTGCAGATCATTGAAGCTTATGTCTAGTGTGTCAAACCATTCATCGATGAAGTTGTGGATGATGGTGACATCAAACAAAGGCAGATTGTTGAAGATTTCAGCCTCCTCCTTGCTCTTGATGAGCTGCTCAAGAGCATCATCTCCAAGATCTTCATCGCTTGAGAAATCAATGGCTTCGCAGCGCAGAATGTCAGCAGCTGTGAGCTCTTTGCCTGTGAGTGGCTGAGGCTTCTTGGCTTCTTGGGGCTTGGACACTCGTGATAAGCCTTCTGACTGCACACTGGCTTCAGGAGGTGCAGTTGCTAAAGGCTTCACTCTTGCGATCTTAGGAGAAGCGGCTGGCTTTGGAGCTTTTGGAGCTTTTGGCTTCTTCTGCTTTGGCTTCAGAGCAGCAGGGGCGTCATCTGACTCAGTATCTACTGGAGGGTCATTCACAGCAGTCCCTTGGACTAGGATGCGAGTGATGAGGCCTGCAAGATTGGCATACGGCCCGATGATATTGGGATCGGCGTTGCGTGTGCCATCTGCCCTTGGTGAGGAGGGAGCAGGGTTGAAGTCAAGCCCAAATTTCTTCTTGTTTATCTTCGCTGACTGTTGTGCAAACTTAAAGTTGTGCTTGAAGAGATTATCATCGCGGAACCAGAGAAGTGATGACGGATGTGCCTCAGCTGGCTGTGGTCCTCTCACCATGCATGGATAGAAGCCTTGAGCAATGGCTTCGTCTCTGGACCTGGGTACGAGATTTTTGTATAATACATCTCCCCACGGTCTCTTGATGGCGCACTTCTCCGCATATTCCTGAGTGACGAAGCGGTAGTGAAACCATTGCTCTACCCAATATCTTCGAATCCATTGGATTCGTGTCTTGCGCTGACCATAGCTTTCTTCAGGATCAGTTTTGTACATCTCTGCCAATTCATCAGGCAGGTCTTTGGACGTTTCACCACGTCGCTGTCTGCCTCCCTTCCTTGCTGCTGTTTCTGAAGCCATGAATAACTTGGAAGGCTTCAAGATGTTCAAAGGCTTCAAAGGCTTCCTTTTACAAGAACTGGCTTCAGGCGAGTTGATGTGATGCTGCAAGTACTCTGCAAATGAATGCAGACTATGAGAACCAAAGGATTCTCCCACGGACATGTACCTGTGACAGCATTAAGGTGCGAGGGAAGGGGAAGAGGTCATATGCATTCTCAGAAAATTTTGAAGATAAATCGGTTTACAAGACATTGACCTCATTATGCGAAGACATTCACTTATAGATAAGAAGTTGGTTCCAGATTTGTACGAACCCATAGATCAGTACAAGTGAGGAATCTAACTACTTTATGAAGCACAAGTGAATATACTAGGCATGTTATGAGATGCAGCGAGAGATTTAACTGGTATGAAGAGAAACTTCTTATGGCAGAAAGTGACTGAACTGTAGGATCAAAAGAAGCTGTAAAAAGAGGTTTTATTTACCACACTTGGAACTGCTAGACGAAGTGAGAATTGAGGCCGAGCAGTTCGATCCTCCGTGCCCTAACTTGGCGACGGAAGACACCTACGGCGACGGCGGAGAGAGCGATGTCCGCTGTCGGCGTGAAAACGGCGTCGGAGAGGTTGCGGTAGTGAAGCGCTTCGTCGCCGGCGTTGTCGAGTGCTAGCGGTGGCGCTAGGGTTCGTGTGAGGGTGGAAGAAGGAGATAATGACCGCAGTGAATCGTGTATTTATAGGGATAGAGGCGGCATTGCGCTATTACGCAGGTGCCCCTGGCGGTTCACATTTGGGGCACGCTTGGCCAGTTAGAGGAAGGTTGGGATTTGTTCCACGTCCCACGCATGCCTGAATTGTCGGACGGTCGTTCCTGCTTCTCCGGATCTTATGTGGAGGAATGAGCATTAAAAACGGACTTTTATGGTTGTCTCAATGTCTTCGGCTGACAAGGACACAGTGAAGACATTCGACAGTTTCAACAGAATGCATATGACTTGGAGAGATAGAGTTTGAGATAGAAAGCATAGAGAGGTTAGGGTCCGATCACATTCACTTAGTTCAAAAAGATTCAACCAAGAAGACATAGCTATAAGTGAATGCTGTAGAGGACAGAACATCAGTACACATATATCCATATAATCAACGCAGTGAAGATAATCATGAAGACATATTGAGAATGAAACCAAACCAATTGTGAAGACATTGAGAGGTAACGCCATGAGAGAAACACTTCAAAATGGAACGTTTGGTGGTGGCGTTACCCACCGTATAGGAAGTATTAGACCCAGACACGGCGCACAATTATCGTGGCGCTCCGAAGTCAAATTCCACATTAATGTATTCACACTTAGAATGTATGTCTTCATTGATTGAAGATATACGCTACTTCGTGTGTTGCACATCTAAGTCATCAATATGCATAAGTGTTAGGATGTGTGCCTGATCACAGGACATTTGAGGATTCCAAGATATTTAGCTCACACCGTAACTTGCAAAATCTCTTCTCATCCAAGGGCTTTGTGAAGATATCTGCCAATTGCTCTTCAGTGTTGACGTGTATGATGTCAATGTCTTCCTTCACCACATGATCTCTGAGAAAGTGATGACGAATTTCAATGTGCTTTGTCTTCGAGTGCTGAACTGGGTTGTTGGCAATCTTGATGGCGCTTTCGTTGTCGCAGTAAAGTGGCACTTGCTTCAGATGAATGCCATAATCCTTGAGTGTTTGCTTCATCCACAGAAGCTGAGCGCAGCAAGATCCAGCAGCAATGTATTCAGATTCAGCAGTGGAGAGTGATACACAGTTCTGCTTCTTTGAAGACCAACATACAAGTGATCGTCCCAGAAAGTGACATGTGCCTGATGTAGACTTGCGATCAACTTTGTCACCAGCATAATCAGCATCTGAAAATCCAACTAAATCAAACTCTGAGCCCTTTGGATACCATAATCCTAGAGTTGGGGTGTGAGCCAAATATCGAAGAATTCGCTTCACAGCTAAGTGATGCGACTCCTTTGGTGTCGCTTGAAATCGAGCACACATGCAAACACTAAGCATGATATCTGGCCTAGATGCACATAAATAAAGCAAAGACCCAATCATGGAGCGGTATACCTTTTGATCGAACTCTTTACCATTGTCGTCGGGACCCAGATGATGCTTGGCTGGCATTGGTGTTGTGAAGCCTTTGCAGTCTTGCATACCGAACTTCTTCAGGCACTCTTTAAGATATTTCTCTTGAGATATGAAGATGCTGTTGCGTTTTTGCCGTATTTGAAGACCGAGAAAGAACCTCAGCTCCCCCATCATGGACATCTGATATTGCTCTTGCATCATGTATCCAAACTCTTCACTATACTTCTGATTGGTGCAGCTGAAGATAATGTCATCCACATATATTTGGCACACAAACAGTTCACCATCATATGTCTTCATGAAAAGAGTGGGATCTAGGGAACCAGGTATGAATCCTTTGCTTTTCAGAAAGTACTTGAGTGTATCATACCAGGCCCTAGGGGCTTGTTTGAGGCCATACAGTGCCTTGTTGAGCTTGTATACCATATCAGGATGTTTTGGATTTTCAAAGCTAGGTGGTTGTGCAACATACACTTCTTCTTCAATCTTGCCATTGAGAAAGGCACTTTTCACATCCATCTGATAGAGAAGTATGTTATGATGATTTGCATAGGCCAGCAGTATGCGTATGGCTTCAAGTCTAGCCACAGGAGCAAATGTTTCATCGAAGTCAATGCCCTCCACTTGAGTATATCCTTGAGCAACTAGACGAGCTTTGTTTCTGACAACTTGACCATGCTCATCTTGCTTGTTGCGGTATATCCATTTGGTGCCTATTATGTTGTGCTTCCGTGGATCAGGACGCTTAACCAGTTCCCATACATTATTCAGCTCAAACTGTTGAAGCTCTTCTTGCATAGCTTGAATCCATTCAGGTTCCATGAAGGCTTCTTCAACTTTCTTGGGTTCTGATATTGAGACGAATGCGAAATGCCCACAGAAGTTTGTTAGCTGAGTTGCCCTTGAACGCGTGAGTGGACCAGGTGCATTGATGCTGTCCAGTATTTTGTCAATTTGTACTTCATTTGCAACACGAGGGTGTGTGGGGCGAAGACTTTGCTCTTGCTGATCTATGTGGTCATTTGAAGGTATATCTTCAGGCTGAGCATTGTCTTCATGTGGATCAGGTGCTGAGATGATAAGTTCTTCTTCAGGTTGAGCTTCAGAAGGTACAATTTCTCCAGTTCCCATAAGCTTGATTGATTCATTTGCTGGGACTTCATCTAGCACATTTGGCAATTGCTCTCTTTGTGATCCATTGGTTTCATCAAACCGCACGTCCACTGTTTCAACCACTTTGCAGTGGAAGAGATTGAAGACTCTATAGGAGTGCGAATCCTTTCCATATCCAAGCATGAAGCCTTCATGTGCTTTTGGTGCAAACTTTGAGGTGTGGTGTGGGTCCTTGATCCAGCATTTTGCGCCAAATACTCTGAAATAACTGACATTTGGCTTCTTGCCAGTTAGGAGTTCATAAGATGTCTTGTTCAGGAGCTTGTGAAGATAAACACGATTGATTGTATGGCATGCAGTATCAATGGCTTCAGTCCAGAATTTTCTTGGAGTCTTGTATTCATCTAACATTGTTCTGGCCATCTCAATGAGTGTTCTGTTCTTGCGTTCGACGACGCCATTCTGCTGTGGCGTGTATGGAGCTGAGAATTCATGTGTGATGCCCAAGGTGTCCAGATATGTATCAAGACCAGTGTTCTTGAATTCAGTGCCATTGTCACTTCTGATGTGCTTTATCTTGGCGCCAAAATTGTTCATAGCTCGATTTGCGAAGCGTCTGAAGACATCCTGCACTTCAGTCTTGTAAAGGATTATGTGCACCCAAGTATATCTAGAATAATCATCAACAATTACGAAGCCATAGAGGCATGCAGAAGTAGTAAAAGTTGAGTAGTGAGTGGGACCGAAAAGATCCATGTGAAGCAGTTCGAAGGGTTGATTAGTGGTCATGATTGTCTTTGAAGGATGTTTTGCCCTTATCATCTTCCCTGCTTCACAGGCACCGCATAAGTGATCTTTCTTGAACTTGACGCCTTCGATGCCTATTACGTGCTTTTTCTTCGCAAGGGTGTGGAGGTTCCTCATGCCAGCATGCCCAAGCCTTCGATGCCAAAGCCAACATTCTGAAGCTTTTGCAAGAAGACATACTGCAAGTTGTGGTCCTGCTGAGAAATCTACCACATACAAATCACCTTTCCTATACCCTTCAAACACTAGAGATTTGTCAGATTCCATTAGCACCAGGCAGCGATATTTGCCAAACATTACAATCATATTCAAATCGCAAAGCATTGAGACAGACATTAAGTTGAAGCCAAGGGATTCAACAAGCATGACTTTATCCATGTGTTGATCCTTTGAGATTGCAACTCTACCTAGACCCAATACCTTACTTTTACCAGTGTCAGCGAATGTAATGTGGCTCTTGTCGGATGGACGTAAAGTTGAGTCCATAAGAAGGCTTCTTCTGCCAGTCATGTGATTTGTACACCCACTGTCAATAATCCATTCTGAAGACTTTGAAGTCGCTGGTATCGTACCCTACAGTGCAGTTAGGGGGATAGGCTTCACGAAGAGTGTTGTGAAGCATAAACATTTGACGAACCAGTGGGTTATGAAAACTTAGATCCAGATTAGGACTAATGGGGAGAGTAGCATGCGATTCAGGAACGAAGTACATAATGATGCCATTTGGGCAGTTTATCTTGCGCCCCACAAGATTTTTATGGTCCCCAGCAATAGCATCAGAAGATTTTGATTTTGTGCTGGAGACCTTTCCCTGCAAAAAAAAGATTAAGCTTTCTTAACCACCCACATCTTCAAGGGTGGCTTAGAAGCTATGAGTCTAAGAGCAGCATCTGAGAATTTTGGCTTTGAAGCCTTAGCAAACAGTCTAGCAGGGGGACAATAATACTCATAGGCATAAGGCAGAATAATTTTTGGTCATATGAATATGACGGTTCGATGACCCGCTCTCATATTCATATGCCTGAGTATGGTTTCCCTGCAAAACATTTGCGTTAGTGTGACTCAGGTGAGTCCTCTGTCTGTATGAAGCCTTTGGACCGAGGTTTGTCTTCTTCAAGTGAGGTGTCATGAAGACATTCACAGGAAGATTTTCCAGACATGTTTTCGGAACCCAGATCTTCTTCATAGCCGGTCTATTCCTGCAGTTAGTACCAATGTACCTGGCAAACACTTCACCATTCTGATTCTTAAACAGTTTATAGTTTGCATCAAAGGATTCATCAATGACAATTGGGTTAGCACAAGTGAAGCCAGATAAATTGGATGGATCTACTGAAAGTTTCTTTTCAGCAACCCATGTAGTTTTGGGGTACTGCTCAGGTTTCCAGTAAGAGCCATCTGCATTGATTTTCCTCATGAACCCAACGCCCTCTTTCCTAGGGTTTTGGTTCAGAATCTGCTTCTTAAGGACATCACATAATGTCAGATGCCCTTTCAGACTTTTGTACATCCCTATTTCAAGCAATGTCTTCAACCTAGCATTCTCATCGGCAATACCAGTGGTATCCTCAGCAGAGGGGTTAGTTACCACATCAACAGTTGAAGATATTGAAACAGTAGTAGCAATGGAACATTCAGCAACAGAAGCAGCATTATCACGCTCAATGCATTTAAGACATGGTGGTTCAAATCCTTCCTGAGCGGGACTGATCTGTTCAGCGCGAAGTGACTCGTTTTCCTTTTGAAGATCTTCATGAGCCACCCTCAATTTCTCAAGTTCTTGCTTCCTTTGAAGATAATCATAGCAAAGCTTTTCATGAGTTGTTGAGAGAGTATCATGACGATCTTCAAGTTCCTGATACTTAACGTGAAGGTTTTTTATGTCTTCAATTAAGGATTCAGATCGAGTCATTTCAGCACCCAACAGATCATCGCTTCTGTCTAACAATTTTTGAATATGTTCCATAGCTTTCTGTTGTTCAGTTGCAATTTTAGCAAGTGTTTTGTAGCTAGGTTTTGAATCACATTCAGAGTCATCGTCACTAGATGTTTCATAGCGAGTTGTGCGTGTGTTTACCTTGGCACCGCGTGCCATGAAGCAGTAGGTAGGAGTGGAGTCGTTCTTGTCATTTGCGTCGGTGTCGGTGATGCAGTCATTGTCTTCAGTATTGAAGATGGACTTGGCGACGTATGCTGTAGCCAGACTCGCAATGCCAGAATCAGACTCCTCCTCAGACTCCACCTCTGCCTCCTCAGATGCGGACTCCTCCTCTGAATCCATCTCCTTTCCAACAAACGCACGTGCCTTGCCAGATGAGCTCTTCTTGTGTGATGAAGACCTTGATGAAGTTTTGGAAGAAGACTTTGAATATTTCTTCTTCTTCTTGTCGTCAGAATCATATTCCTTGCTCTTCTTCTTCCTTCTGTTCTCATTGTCCCACTGTGGACACTCAGAGATGAAGTGTCCAGTTTTCTTGCACTTGTGACATGTTTTCTTCTTGTAGTCATGAGCAGAAGCTTCATCATTCCTTGAGCTTGATCGTGAAGATTTCCTGAAGCCTTTCTTCTTAGTGAATTTTTGGAACTTTTTCACTAGCATTGCAAGTTCTCTTCCAATGTCTTCAGGATCATCAGAACTGCAGTCAGATTCTTCTTCAGATGAGGAGACAGCTTTTGTCTTCAAGGCACGAGTTCGCCCATAGTTTTGGCCGTAGATATCTCTTTTCTCAGAAAGTTGAAACTCATGTGTGTTGAGCCTCTCAAGTATGTCAGACGGATCGAGTGTCTTGAAATCAGGACGTTCTTGAATCATCAGGGCCAGGATGTCAAACGAACTATCAAGTGATCTCAGTAGCGTCTTGACGATTTCATGTTTGGTGATCTCAGTGGCGCCGAGGGCTTGAAGCTCATTTGTGATGTCAATGAGCCGGTCAAATGTGTGCTGGACATTCTCATTGTCATTTCGCTTGAAGCGGTTGAAGAGGTTGCGAAGAACACTGATTCTTTGATCTCTCTGGGTTGAGATGCCTTCATTGACCTTTGAGAGCCAGTCCCAGACTAGCTTGGATGTCTTCAAAGCACTCACACGGCCATACTGTCCTTTGGTCAGATGACCACATATGATATTCTTGGCAGTGGAGTCCAGTTGAGTGAACTTCTTGACATCAGCAGCAGTGACACCTTCTCCAGCCTTGGGAACGCCGTTCTCGACGACATACCATAGGTCGATGTCAATGGCTTCAAGATGCATGCGCATCTTATTCTTCCAGTAGGGATATTCAGTTCCATCGAAGACGGGGCAAGCAGCGGAGACTTTGATTATCCCTACAGTCGACATAACTAAAACTCCAGGTGGTTAAACCGAATCACACAGAACAAGGGAGCACCTCGCTCTGATACCAATTGAAAGTGCGTTATATCGACTAGAGGGGGGGTGAATAGGCGATTTTTATGAAAGTCTTCAAAACGTGAGAGTTATGAAGACAAACAGTGAAGATTATGCCTATTACTATGCAACGGAAGTTAGATTACACTAGTCCAGCCATGGTCATGTATTCAATAGAGTGAAAGCGCAGTGACAAACAGCTTCAGTGTAATAAGGATCAGGTAGGAAGAAGTTATGAAAGCCAAACAGATCATACATTCATGTTGTGAAGACAAAGGTAAAGCAGGCATGTAATGGCTTCACAATGAATAACTGTAAGTAAAAGGAAGTGAAGATGAAACCAGTGAACACGTTGAAGACAATGATTTGTTGGACCAGTTCCAGTTGCTGTGACAACTGTACGTCTGGTTGGAGCGGCTAGGTATTTAAACCAAAGGACACACAGTCCCGGACACCCAGTCAAGGACACTTAGTCCAAGACACCCAGTCCTCACCGTTTTCTCCTTGAGCTAAGGTCACACAGACCTCGCCCAATCACTCAGGTAAGTCTTCAAGGTAGACTCCCAAACCTTCACAGACTTCGTTCACTGGCAATCCACAATTTCTCTTGGATGCTCAGAACGCGACGCCTAACCGTCTGGAGGATGCACAGTCCTCAAGTGTAATAAGTCTTCAATCACACAGACAAGAAGACTTAAGTGATGCCCAATTTACTCTGGCTCTGGGTGGTTAGGGCTTTTCTCCTCACTAGGAATTTTCTTCAAAGGCTTCGAGGTGGGTTGCTCTCAAACGACAAAAGCCGTGCACTGAAATCTGAGCAGCCAACCGTTTAAGGTTGTGGGGGGTGGACTATTTATAGCCACTTGGCAACCCGACCTGATCTGTCCGAAATGACCCTGGGTCACTAAGGAACTGACACGTGTACCAACGGTCGGATTTCGAACTCACACGGCAACTTTACTTGGGCTACAAGTAAAGCTGACTTGTCTGACTCTGGACAAGATTTTCTCTCATAGGCTTCGCTCGAAGACATAGGATTTGAATTAGGCATCACTTCAGTCATTCTGACTGGTTCTCTTCGACCCCACTTAACAGTACGGTGGTTCCTATGACACAACATGAATGAAATAAAACTACGAAGGATCTAGGTCTTCGAGTTCCAAAAGCTTCATAGGGAGTCTTCTCATGTCATTGTCTTCAATATGAATATCTTCATAAACCACCATTGTCTTCAATGTCTTCGTACATTTTTAGGGGTCATCTCTGGTAGTAAAACCGAATCAATGAGGGACTTCTACTTGTGTTTTCCTGCAATTCTCACAAACACATTAGTCCCTCAACTAGGTTTGTCGTCAATACTCCAAAACCAACTAGGGGTGGCACTAGATGCACTTACATAATCCGAATCGACTAGGCCATGTCCGATCATCACGTGAGACGGACTAGTCATAACAGTGAACATCTCCATGTTGATCGTATCTACTATAAGACTCATGTTTGACCTTTCGGTGTCTCATGTTCCGAGGCCATGTCCGTACATGCTAGGCTCGTCAAGTCAACCTAAGTGTTTTCATGTGTAAATTTGGCTTACACCCGTTGTATTCGAATGTTAGAATCTATCACACCCGATCATCACGTGGTGCTTCGAAACAACGAGCCTTCGCAACGGTGCATAGTTAGGGGGAACACTTTCTTGAAATTTTAGTGAGGGATCATCTTATTTATGCTACTGTCGTTCTAAGCAAATAAGATGTAAACATGACAAACATCACATGCAAATCATAAAGTGACATGATATGGCCAATATCATCTTGCGCCTTTGATCTCCATCTTTGAGGCGCGGCATGAACACCATCGTCACCGACATGAAACCATGATCTCCATCATCGTGTCTTCATGAAGTTGCCTCCCAACTATTAATTCTACTACTATGGCTAACGGTTAGCAATAAAGTAAAGTAATTACATGGCGTTTTCATTGACACGCAGGTCATAAATAAATTAAGGTAACTCCTATGGCTCCTGCCGGTTTTCATACTCATCGACATGCAAGTCGTGATTCCTATTACAAGAACATGATCAGTCTCATATATCACATCCTTTTGGCCATATCACATCACATAGCATACCCTGCAAAAACAAGTTAGATGTCCTCTAACTGTTGTTGCATGTTTTACGTGGCTGCTATGGGTGTCTAGCAAAAACATTTCTTACCTACGCAAAACCACAACGGTGATATGCCAATTGCTATTTACCCTTCATAAGGACCCTTTTCATCGAATCCGATCCGACTAAAGTGGGAGAGACAGACACCCGCCATCCACCTTATGCATCAAGTGCATGTCAGTCGGTGGAATCAGTCTCACGTAAGCGTACGTGTAAGGTCGGTCCGGGCCGCTTCATCCCACAATGCCGGCGGATCAAGATAAGACTAGTAACGGCAAGGAAATTGAAAAAATCATCGCCCACAACTGCCTTGTGTTCTACTCGTGCATAGAATCTACGCATAGACCTAGCTCATGATGCCACTATTGGGGAACGTAGAAATAATTCAAAAAAAATCCTATGTGTCGCCAAGATCAATCTAGGAGATACTAGCAATGAGAGAGAGGGAGTGCATCTTCATACCCTTGAAGATCGCTAAGCGGAAGCGCTACAAGAACGCGGTTGGTGGAGTCGTACACGCAACGATTCAGATCGTGGTCGATTCCTATCTAAGCGTCGAACAACGGCGCCTCCACGTTCAACACACGTACAGCCCAGGGATGTCTCCTCCTTCTTGATCCAGCAAGGGGAGAGGAGAAGTTGAGGGAGAACTCTGACAGCACGACGGCGTGGTGGTGATGGAGCTCATGGTTCTCCGGCACGGCTTCGCCAAGCGCTACGGAGGAGGAGGAGGTGTAGGAGAGGGGGAGGGGCTGCGCCAAGGGAAGGGTGAGGCTGCCCTCTCTCTCCCTCACTATATATAGGGGAAGGGGGTTGGAGGAGGTGCCCTAGGGTTCCCTAGAGGATGGGCGGCGGCCATAGGGGAAACCCTAGATGGGTTTGGGCGCCCCCACCCCTAGGAAACTTGCCCCCCAAGCTGGGAGGGGTGGTTGCCCTAGGGGAGGTGTCCCACCTCTCCAAGTTACGTGAGATGGGGTGGGAGGGGCGCTCAGCCCCTTAGTGGGCTGATGTGCCCCCTCCCCTTGGCCCATAAGGCCCCCCAACGCTTGCCGGGGCCTCCGAAACCCCTTTCGGACACGCTGGTCGTCACCCGGTACCCCCGGAACAATTCCAGACTCCAATACCCTTCGTCCAATATATTGATCTTCACCTCCGGACCATTCCGGAACTCCTAGTAATGTCCGGGATCTCATCCGGGACTCAGAACAACCTTCGGTAACCACATACTATTTCCCATAACAACTCAAGCGTCACCGAACCTTAAGTGTGTAGACCCTACGGGTTCGGGAACCATGCAGACATGACCTAGACATCTCTACGGCCAATAACCAATAGCGGGATCTGGATACCCATATTGTCTCCCACATGTTCCATGATGATCTCATCAGATGAACCATGATGTCGGGGATTCAATCAATCCCGTATACAATTCCCTTTGTCTATCGGTATGTTACTTGCCCGAGATTCGATCGTCGGTATCCCCATACCTCATTCAATCTCGTTACTGGGAAGTCTCTTTACTCGTTCCGTAACGCATGATCCCGTGACCAACTCCTTAGTCTCATTGAGCTCATTATGATGATGCATTACCGAGTGGGCCCAGAGATACCTCTTCTTCATACGGAGTGACAAATCCTAGTCTCGATTTGTGCCAACCCAACAGACACTTTCGGAGATACATGTAATGCACCTTTATAGCCACCCAGTTACATTGTGCCATTTGGTACACCCAAAGCATTCCTACGGTATCCGGGAGTTGCACAATCTCATGTCTAAGGAAATGATACTTGACATTAGAAAAGCTTTAGCAAACGAACTACACGATCTTGTGCTACACTTAAGATTGGGTCTTGTCCATCACATCATTCTCCTAATGATGTGATCCCGTTATCAATGACATCCAATGTCCATGGTGAGGAAACCATGACCTTCTATTGATCAACGAGCTAGTCAACTAGAGGCTTACTAGGGACATATTACGATCTATGTATGCACACATGTATTACGGTTTCCGGTTAATATAATTATAGCATGAACAATAGACAATTATCATGAACAAGGAAATATAATAATAACCATTTTATTATTGCCTCTAGGGCATATTTCCAACACAGAGTTATTAGCTAGATGGCTTCTTCTCTCTCTTTGGATCTCAATACAAAGTTCTCCTTGATCTTCTTGGAGATCTATTCGATGTAATCTTCTTTTGCGGTCTGTTTGTCAAGATCCGATGAATTGTGGGTTTATAATCCAGATTATCTATGAACAATATTTGATTATCCTCTGAATTCTTGTATGTATGATTGGTTTATCTTTGCAAGTCTCTTCAAATTATCAGTTTGGTTTGGCCTACTAGATTGATCTTTCTTGCAATGGGAGAAGTGCTTAGCTTTGGGTTCAATCTTGCGGTGCTCGATCCCAGTGACAGAAAGGGAACCGAAACGTATTGTATTGTTGCCATCGAGGATAAAAAGATGGGGTTTATATCATATTGCATGAGGTTATCCCTCTACATCATGTCATCTTACTTAAATCATTACTCTGCTCTTATGAACTTAATACTCTAGATGCATGCTGGATAGCGGTCGATGTGTGGAGTAATAGTAGTAGATGCAGAATCGTTTCGGTCTACTTGCCACGGACGTGATGCCTATATACATGATCATACCTAGATATTCTCATAACTATGCTCAATTCTATCTATTGCTCGACAGTAATTCGTTTACCCACCGTAATACTTATGCTCTTGAGAGAAGCTAGTAGTGAAACCTATGGCCACCGGGTCTATCTTTCATCATATTAATCTTCCAACACTTAGTTATTTCTATTTCTGTTTATTTTACTTTGCATCTTTATTTCTCTTTATCATAAAAATACCAAAAAAATTATCTTATCATATCTATCAGATCTCACTCTCGTAAGTGACCGTGAAGGGATTGACAACCCCTTTATCGCGTTGGTTGCGAGGTTCTTATTGGTTTGTGTAGGTGCGTGGGAGTCGAGCATGATCTCCTATTGGATTGATACCTTGGTTCTCAGAAACTGAGGGAAATACTTACGCTACTTTGCTGCATCACCCTTTCCTCTTCAAGGGAAAACCAACACAGTGCTCAAGAGGTAGCACCCGCTCCCGCGTAGGCACATTGGGGAAGTTCAATGTTCTATGAGTCCACTGGAGGCGCCACATCGCCGCGTCGTATGCGCGGGCGGCGTCATTGGCGGTGTCAAAATTGCTGAGGCCGAGGCGCATCCCGCGGAACCGGATCTCGGCGGAGAAGCCGCCAGAGGGGCGCGTGCGGACGCCGCGGTATCCCCAAGTTTCCCGGCGACGCGGCAGCATGGTGGCGCGGCGGCGGCGAGGCGAGAAAGAGCGGGGAGAGAGCGGTGACGAGGTGCAGAGCAGGGAGAGAGCGGTGGCGAGGCACAAAGCAGGGAGAGAGTGGTGGCAAGGCATAGAGCGGTGGGAGGGCGTTGGATTTTATAAAGCGTGTCGGACGCCGTGCGCCAAAACTAGCGCGCGCCCGGCCACTTTTTCTCGTGCACGCACGATCCTTTCCCGATGTCCCTGCTATCTCTACTGTCTTCTCTATTGTTATATTTATTTTATATTTTATATTTATCTCTACGCTCTTCTCTACTATTATATTTATTTTATATTTAATATTTATCTCTACTTCTCTACTCTCTACTCTTTTTTTCTTTTAAAAAACAGAGTTGGTGATGATGGTGTGCCTCCCATCCTGCAATATAGGCCATCCAATTTATATCCGATGAATAGGAAGGGAACTATGGCAATTTTGCACAAAGATACCCACACCCCTCTCCAGATTTGCAAATAAGGCCTTCCCTCATTTATCCTTTTCTCTTACAAGATAAACTACTCATACAAATGCATCTTGATGTTCCGTGCAACGCATGGGCATCTTGCTAGTTTTAAAAAACTTTCATCATTTGCCATACTACTGGTTGCAGATGAAGAACCTACCCAAGCACATCGTGATACAGGAGCGACGCACAATTACAAGCTGATATTCTGTGGGACAATGGAGGCAATAACCAATTACTTTTACGGGAACAATATCAACCAGGAAATTTTAAGGGTAGGTATGAACAAAATTGGAACTGCACATGTACTGCTAAGTGATTCAATACACACATTACCAATCAAGGAGGAGAACGATGGTCGCGGCGGCCTCTGTGCATCATGGTCGGCAATGGGAGTCAGTTCATTGTCCACGACGGTGGTGCTTCTGCGCTTGGCGTTGGCTTCCGGGAAGCAGATCTGAGACCATGGAAGACGGTGTAGGGGAAGAGGTTCCGCGTACGATGATGATGGTGGACCGGCTCCAGTGTGGAGGACGAGGTCATCGATGAGGCTGATGTGATGCGTTGGACGAGTGCGCCGATGTAGAAGGGGAGGAGCACGAAGGCTACGGTGTCGTGGATAAGTCTATTTTGCTGTGGGGATAGAAAATGGGGAGTATTCAGGTGTACTACTCTGGGTGCCGGGGTGGGGTTGGCTGGGTAGGGTGAACCTGGAGTTACGAAAACAACCCCCTACCAAGCATCATCCGTAGGCCTATTCCGAAAGCTATGATGGTAACTTCGCACTGCTCGAATCAGGGTCGCGGGAGATTTTCCCGCCGACCTCAAAATTTTGTGACACTGAACTCCCCGTGTGGTGTGTTGGGTGATTGCGCTAAGCAACTAGTGAGTAGTACTAGTAACTACCAGTACTCCCTTCAATTTTATTAACTCTGCATATTAGGTTTGATCGAAGTCAAACTTCCTAAAGTTTGACCAAGTTTATAGAAAAATATAAACATTTACCATAACAAATATGTATGATGTGAAAGTACATTCAATAATGAATCTAATGGTATTTATTTGTTATTGTATATGTTAATACTTTTTGTTATGAACTTTCTAAGAGTTTACAAAACTTGACTTTGACCAATGCTAATACGCGGACTTAAATAAAAACAGAGGGAGTACACATTTGTTTTCTTAGTTTGTAGTGAATTAATATTTTTGTAATTGTGAAATAAATATATTAGGCTACTAACTTCAAATGTAATGGTCTATACAATTCAATAGTTACAATCATTGTTGAATTCCAAGATGTATCCGAGGTCTATAGTACTTCAAAATATGCTCAAACTCACATAATCCCAGTCAAATGAGAATCTAAATGCATTTCATAGTTATTACTTTGAAGGATGCAACAAAACCAACCATAACTCTACATCGTCCATTATAAAAGCAACATTTTGAACACATCCCAATGTGTGAATGAAACGTGTAGAGCTAGCTTGCGAAGATGGAGCAGATAGGGCATGAAAGATTCTGTGTATGTGGACAAGAGAGTAGGAGACAAACCTAACGAGAGAGAGAGAGAGAGAGAGAGAGAGAGAAAGTGAGACGAAGAAGTTAGGTCTGTGAGAAAGATGGAGACATGTAATATACGTGAGATGTGTGTGCCTCCGGATTTTGTACACGTGGAAGGAGAAGAGACAACAAGTTTGATGAGAGAGCTGGAAAAACATGGACGAGAGGGGAAGGATCTCGTGGGTTGAGGGATTGATAATTTTGTGCAAGAGAGAGAGGGATTGGGAATTTTGTGCGGGAGAGAGAGGGGGAGGAGTTAGTCAGCAGTCGCCACATCATCCTACTTCCAAATGGCCCCTGTAGGATCGAAAGTATGTCTAGAGGGGGGTGATTAGACTACTTGACCAAATAAAAAACTAGCCTTTTCCTAATTTTAGTTCTTGGCAGATTTTAGCAGCTTTGCACAAGTCAAGCAATCAACCTACACATGCAATTCTAAGAGTATAGCAGCGGAATGTAAAACAATTGCATATGAAGGTAAAGGGAGAAGTTTGGAGGGAGCAAACGCATTGTTGACATGGAGATTTTTTATCCGTGGTTCCGATAGGTGGTGCTATCGTACATCCATGTTGATGGAGACTTCAACCCACGAAGGGTAACAGTTGTGCGAGTCCACGGAGGGCTCCACCCATGAAGGTTCCACGAAGAAGCAACCTTGTCTATCCTACCATGGTCGTCGCCCACGAAGTACTTGCCTCACTCGGGTAGATCTTCACGAAGTAGGCGATCTCATTGCCCTTACAAACTCCTTGGTTCAACTCCACAATCTTGACGGAGGCTCCCAAGTGACACCTAACCAATCTTGGAGACACCACTCTACAAGAGGTAACAAATGGTGTGTTGATGATGAACTCCTTGCTCTTGTGCTTCAAATGATAGTCTCCCCAACACTCAACTCTCTCTCATAGGATTGGATTTGGTGGAAAGAAGATTTGAGTGGAAAGCAACTTGGGGAAGGCTAGAGATCAAGATTTATGTGGTTGGAATGGAATATCTTGACCTCAACACAAGTGTAGGTGGTTCTCTCTCAGAAAATGTATGTTGGAAGTGTAGGCATGTTCTGATGGCTCTCTCCATGAATGAAGAGTGGATGGAGGGGTATATATAGCCTCCACACAAAATCTAACCGTTACACACAATTTACTAAACTCGGTGGGACCGAATCATACAACTCGGTCAGACCAATTTAGTTCATAATGTGACCGTTATGGTTTTCAGTGGGACCAACACGTCAACTCGGTGGGACCGGTTTCGTTATGGTTAGGGCATAACATAATCTCGGTGATACCGATTACACAAACTCGGTGGGACCGATTTTGGTAATAGACTAACCAGAGAGTTTGTCAGGCAAACTCGGTGGGACCGATTCGCTCATCTCGGTTGGACCGAAACGTTACGAAAGGGAAACAAAGAGTTTGCATTGCAAACTCGGTGGGACCGATCGCTCATCTCGGTTTGACTGAAACGTTACGAAGGGAAACAGAGAGAATACAATCCCATCTCGGTGAGACCGAGATCCCTATCGGTGAGACCAAAAAGACTAGGGTTTCTGGCAGTGGATATGTCAAGAGAACTCGGTGGCACCGGATAGAAAGATTTGGTTGGGCCGAGTTTGACTTTTTGGTTTGGCACATATGTGGATGTGAGAAAGTGGTTGAGGGCTTTGGAGCATATCACTAAGCACTTTGAGCAAGCAAGCCATTAAGCAACACCTCATCCCCTCTTAATAGTATTGGCTTTTCCTATGGACTCAATGTGATCTTGGATCACTAAAATGAGAAATGTAGAGTCTTGTGCTTTGAGCTTGAGCCAATCCTTTTGTCCTTAGCATTTTGAGGGGTCCACTTTTCTAATCCATGCCACCCCAATCATTGAGATTTCCTGACATATTTATCTTGAAATAGCATTAGATCAATGGGCTATATGTTGTTAGGAACTACCAAAACCACCCAGGGATAGTTGCACTTTCAATCTCCCCTTTTTTGTAATTGATGAAAACATATAGATCAAAGCTTCGACAAATGATAATAAGATTGAAAAACATCGTCGCTTTGAGAAGTATGTGATAAGCAAGAGCTCCCCCTGAATTTGTGCATTATTTAAAATTTGCTTTTGAATGCAAATGCACAATCGATTAGGATCATGGGTTACTCTTCCATGTCACATACATCTTGGTGGAGTGCTCAAAATGATAGAAATTGAAATCATGCACTCATCACCAAGCAAGTGAATGATCATATAAGGATATAAGAGATAATATCATCCAACAAGCATTAAGGGTAGCATATGATCAAGCACATGATCAAACAAGTATCTCATAAGGACCTAAAGTATCTCACACAAGCACGCTATAAAGAAGTTCAACCAAAAACAAGAGAGATAAAAAGCAACACTCTCTCTCGAAGCCTATGATCTATACATTTTCTCCCCCTTTGGCAACAAGTTACCAAAAAGTTCAAAAATGCATAGTGCTAAAAGTCTCTCGGGCTTGATCTTCGATAGGTGGTGTAGAGATGACTCCAAGGACGAAAGATTTTGTTGATGTAGCTGGAGCTGGTGGAGTGGCTGCTGGAGGTGGCACTGGAGCTGTAGCTGACACTGTAGCTCTAGTATCTATGACTGGCACTGTGGTAGATCTCTGGCTTCGGGGCACTCTAGCAAAAGCATATGTAGTTGACTTGCCCTTCTCCTCCTCCACTTCCTCCTGAAGTTGCTCAACTGTTGATTGAATCTCAGTTACTTTGACATCAAGATCATAGAATTTCTGCTCAATGATCCTCTCCAAGCTCCCATGGTTTTGAATCAGGGTGGCCAAGCCCTTCTCAATCCTCAAAGTGGATTGGATCAGATATCCAAGCTGATCTTGCTTGGTCTTCAAGAACACTTGAGATGCCTCTTCATCAGTTGGCATCCTTGCAGCTTTCTCTGTCCTTGCCTTCTCTCTCTTCTCATGTGCTTGCACAGATGTGCGGTCTTCCTCATTCATCACAACAATGTTGTCTTCAAATTTAGGGTATATGGCCAGGTGTTCCTTATCCAATAGATATTTACTTGTGCCCATCTTGGAGTTGATGAGCTCCTGAATTTTTGGGGCATACCCATAGCTTCTCTTCTGATCAACTGATGTCCTTTTGATTGTCTCTACAATCAGACTCATGACTTTGAACTTTTGAGGCACATCAAACAAATGTAGCAAATTGATAGCATGTCCTCGGATCATCTTGTGATCTCCTGACTGGGTAGTAATGTGTGCCTTAGGATCTAGTTGATGGTAGGTGAAAGTGCTAGTTATCGACTAGAGGGGGGTGAATAGGCGATTTTTATGAAAGTCTTCAAAACATGGAAGTTTCGAAGACAAACAATAGAAATGAACCTATAAACATGCGGTAGAAGGTAGACTACACTAGGCAGGCCATAGTCAAGTATTCAATGAAGTGAAAGCACGAAGACTAATAGCAGCTAGGCAGTACGGATCAGGATGGAAGATAGTATGAAGCCAATCAGGACAAACAGTCACACAGTGAAGACAAACAGGCAATGACTTCACAAGGACCAACTGTAAATAAAGAGATGGGAAGGATAGAACCAGTTGCTTGGTGAAGAAAAGGATTTGTTGGACCAGTTCCAGTTGTTGTGACAACTGTACGTCTGGTTAGGGAGGCTGAGATTCAACTCAGAAGACTGCGTCTTCACCTTATTCCCCTTGAGCTAAGGACACCTAGTCCTCGCCCAATCACTCAGGTAAGTCTTGAAGGTAGACTTCCAAACCTTCACAGACTTCGTTCACCGGTGATCCACAATGACTCTTGGATGCTCAGAATGCGACGCCTAACCGGCTGGAGGATTCATAGTCCTCAAGTGTAACAAGTCTTCAAATCACACAGACAGGAAGACTTCAGTGATGCCTAACACTCTTTGGCTCTGGGTGTTTAGGGCTTTGTCCTCGAAGAAGAAAGGCTCCCCCTGAAGAAAAGGAAACAACAAAACAACTAAGTATTCGCGCTCCATAGTCTTCACGTGATGTCTTCTCTTGTCATAGTCTTCAATGTGAATATCTTCACATACCACCTTTGTCTTCAATGTCTTCATACATTTTTAGGGGTCATCTCCGGTAGGTAAACCAAATCAATGAGGGACTACTACCTATGTTATCCTGCAATTCTCACAAACACATTAGTCCCTCAACCAGGTTTGTCTTCAATACTCCAAAACCAACTAGGGGTGGCACTAGATGCACTTACAATCTCCCCCTTTTTGGTGATTGATGACAAACTGGTTGAAGTTTTCAACGGGGATAAAAGTATGTGAAATTGTAAAGGATTTAGGTATTGTCTTCATAAGTAGCAGAAAGGCTCCCCCTGAAGATGTGCATATAAGTATTTTGCTTTTGAGTGCAAATGCACATGGCAGGTTGTACTTGCGGAGCTCCTCTTCTACTTGTGAAGACAATTCATCATGCATGAAAGGATATAACGAAGATAATGGCATGCATAATGAAAAATGGACGTCTGCAAAATTGACTTCGTGTGGAATTTATCATCTCACATGCGGAATTTATCATCGCATCACATAGTTGACGAAAAGGTAGCAGACGACCATCAAGTTTAAGTGTTACAACTCAAAAGAACCAAATGTATCAAAAGCGAGAGTTGTAAGCACTTGGCAAATGTAGCAAAAGTATAGCAACCACCCATATGGACCCGCTTGAAGACTATCAACTCATATGCTCCTCCCCCTTTTGTCAGTAATGACCAAAAAGGTTTGAAGACATAGAGCTTGCTACTCGTTCCCATGAGGAGTAGGCGAAGCAGCAGGGTCGTTGTTGAGGTTTGGTGGTGCAAACGAACTTGGTGCAGTGTCGATATGCGCCGAAGTTGGAGGTGGTGAGGTAGCATCATCTTGGTCATCAATGACTCTGGCATTAACTGTTGCAGCTGAGGAAGAATAGTCAGAGTCTTCGAGTGAGGGATTCTGACGCAAGTGAGCATTCCTTGGAGGAGTTGAGTCAAACTTGAATCTCTCTATGAAGCCATCGTCTTGAAGATCAGCTTCAGCACTTAGCAATGTTAAGCTCTTCCATGACCTCCGACAGGTTTCATGTGTAACAAAGGCATTCTTGGTGGCAATATTGCGAATGCGATTGACGTCCACCAAGAGGCTTTGCATCTGACGCTTAAGCCAGTCATGATGCTTGTCATGTTTCTAATGTAGAGCGACGAGAAGCTCTCGGTCATTGAGAACACGAGATCTCTTCTGAGGCCTTTGAGCAATGGTGCTTTCAGTGGCTTCTGTTTGGGTGCGAGGGGCATGTGTATTTCCAGCCAAGGGATAAACACGAGAAACGGCCTGAACTCCTTCAATGGGCTGGGTGAAGCTTTGATGATCGACATTGTGAAGATAAATTGGCTCCTTTTCAGGCTCTGGGTAAATGGCTTCGACAGACAGATCAACCTCTGGCAAGAATATAAGATGATTGCATGCATACGGCTGATAGTTGATAGCAGAGTGAAGCTTGATGAGGCGCATTACCCATGGAGCATAGAACTTCAGACCAAAGATATCGGAGCCAGATGCAGCCAATTGTCTGATGAAGAAGTCTTGAGCATTGAAGCTGATGCCATTGAAGATATAGAAAACCAATGTCTTCATTGCTCCTTCAAGCTTTGCTGCTGGAGAATGTGCTTTGACCGGCTAGAGAGTTCGCCTGATAATAAGATAAATAGTGCGGGGCAGATACTATAGGTCTTCAACAAAGAACTCCTTAGGATAGTCAGCGTCTTGTGGCAGTGGCTTCATCATGCTCAGCATTTGGCTCATGTTTGGCTCTGGCTTCTGAAAGATGCTCTCCAAAGCATTTTGGTGCAGCTGACAACCTGATTCATAATGTTCGCCAGGAGTGGGCAGGGCAGTAAGCTAATGATGTCTTGGGCTTTAGCTTCATGGTGTGCATCGCCTGTCATCCACTCAAGGATCCAAGTCTTCGGATCCCTGTTGTAGCCGTGAATCTAGAGGGTAGCATAAAATTTTAGCAGAAGCTCTTCATTCCAATGTTCTTTGGCAGTCACAAATTGTAGAAGGCCAACATCTCTGAAGCAGTCAAGTGCTTCTTCTAGGCAAGGCAGGCCAGCCATGGCTTCGCAGTCTAGACACATATGAGGGAAAATGCGCCCCTGATTGTATAAGATTCAGGAATAGTAACTGCGCTACTGATAACTCCAAAATCGATGTGATGAGATTCTTGGCCTTGTGTAGGGGTTCTTGGCACTGTCAAAGAATGTGTTGTGTGCCTTGACGCCATTCAGATTAAACGATCTTGGTGAAGTTGTAGTACCTGGAAACCTTGGCAGCCTTCGCTTTGGCTTCTGGACCTGAGGCATGTGCTCCACATGATAGTCAAATTGCGGACCGGCAGTAGGTGGAGGAACCAGAATGGGCCAGCGGACGGTGGTAAGTTGGCCTTGATAGAATGCTTGCTCAAGGGTGTGTGGTCGTGGAGGCGGTACAGGAGCAGTGGCAGTGGCAGTGGCAGTGGTATTGACTTCTGGCTGCAGATTTGCGTCAGGAGCAGCATTGGCTTCAAGTGCAATCACTTCTGGCACCACATGAACTTCAGGCGCCATAGTAGCTTCAGCCATGACAATGTCAATGGCTTCAGTATGGGTGTTGGTGGTCGCCTCAATGTTATCAACCTCCACTTGAGTAGCTGGAGGGTCGGACACGTTCTCCTTGAGAACAACTTCAGGGTTGGACGGGGGTGTAGCAACATGTTGTTCTTCTCTTGCTTCTTCTTGTGCATCGGCTGATGTAGCCGGGATATCTTCAGCCTAAAGTGTGTTATATCGACTAGAGGGGGGTGAATAGGCGATTTTTAAGAAAGTCTTCAAAACGTGGAAGTTTCGAAGACAAACGATAGAAATAAACCTATTATCATGCAGCGGAAGGTAGACTACACTAGGCAAACATAGTCAAGTATTCAATGAAGTGAAAGCACAATGACTAATAGCAGCTAGGTAGTAAGGATCAGGTAGGAAGATATTATGAAGCCAAACAGAACACGCAGTCACTCAGTGAAGACAAAAGATAGTGCAATCATACAATGACTTCACAAGGACCAACAGTAAGTAAAGGGAAGGGAAGGATGAAACCAGTGACTCGTTGAAGACAATGATTTGTTGGACCAGTTCCAGTTGCTGTGACAACTGTACGTCTGGTTAGGGTGGTTAGGTATTTAAACCTGAGGACACACAGTCCCGGACACCCAGTCCTGAACACGCAGATCAGGACACCCAGTCCTCACCGTATTCCCCTTGAGCTAAGGTCACACAGACCTCGCCCAATCACTCTGGTAAGTCTTCAAGGTAGACTCCCAAACCTTCACAGACTTCGTTCACCGGCGATCCACAATGTCTCTTGGATGCTCAGAACGCGACGCCTAACCAGCTGGAGGATTCACAGTCCTCAAGTGTAATAAGTCCTCAGATCACACGGACAAGAAGACTTAAGTGATGCCTAACACTCTTTGGCTCTGGGTGGTTAGGGCTTTATCCTCGCAAGGAATTCTCTCTCAAAGGATTCAAGGTGGGTTGCTCTCAAACGACAAAAGCCGTACACTAACTCTGAGCAGCCAACCGTTTATGGTTGTAGGGGGTGGGCTATTTATAGCCACTAGGCAACCCGACCTGATTTGTCCGAAATGACCCTGGGTCACTAAGGAACTGACATGTGTTCCAACGGTCAGATTTCAAACTCACACGGCAACTTTACTTGGGCTACAAGCAAAGCTGACTTGTCCGACTTTGGACAAGATTCGCTCTCATAGTCTTCACTCGAAGACATAGGTTTTGGTTAAGCATCACTTTTGTCATTCTGACTGGTTCTCTTGGACCCCACTTAACAGTACGGTGGTTCCTATGACTCAACAAAGAAGAAAAAGAACTATGAAAGATCTAAATCTTCGCGCTCCATAGTCTTCATGCGATGTATTCTCTTGTCATAGTCTTCAATGTGAATGTCTTCACATACCGCCTTTGACTTCAATGTCTTCAGACATTTTTAGGGGTCATCTCTGGTAGGAAAACCGAATCAATGAGGGACTTCTGCCTGTGTTATCCTGCAATTCTCACAAACACATTAGTCCCTCAACTAGGTTTGTCGTCAATACTCCAAAACCAACTAGGGGTGGCACTAGATGCACTTACACAGCCGCTTTGGCTTCAAACTCGGGGATGTTCGCAGAAGGAGAGGCTTCAGGAAAGACTTGGCGTGAAACGGATTGACGCTCTTCTCCTTCTGGAACACTTGACAGAGTGATCTGTGGCCTTGGTCCTTTGCGAAGCCTGCGGAATGCTGGCAACGCTTGTGAAGATGGAGTTGGTTGGGCCACAAAGTCATTGTCTTCAAGCACTGAAGTGGTGACTTGAGGTGGGAGAGTACTTGGTGATTCTTCTTGACGGGGGGAGTCTTGTGGGTGATCAGCCCATGAGTCATCCTGAGCAATTGGCATCAATGGACGACCAATGCTGATGAGTTTGCTGTTCGTGAGAACAGGCGATGATACCACATTGTGTTCGATCTGAGGAAGGACTTCATCATCCTCAACATTGTCTTGATGACCAATGTCTTCAGCTGCGGTGGGGTCAATAGCTGGAATGTCTACAGCTTCAGGAGCCTAAGTGGAATCAGGCTCATGAACTATCAACTGGCGCTCACTATGTTTAGACGCAGGACGAGCCACTGAGATCAGCTCGACAACAAGGGGCTCTGTGGGAGCAGCCCAATCTTTCTTCTTTGTCTTTCTCTTTTTCGTCGGTGGAGCGTTGTCAGTGGTGTGCTTGGTCTTGCGCTTGCGGGCTTCGGCTTCAGTTGCCCTTGTTTTCTTGAGCTCCGAAGCCACTATGGGGACCTTAGGCTTCGAGCCTGTCATACTGGCAGGGAAGACAATGTGAGGTTCTTCCTGCCTTGATGCTTCAGGTTGGGCCACAACAGGCTTCTTCTTCTTCTTGGAAGCCATTCCGGTGTCGATGCCAGGTCGCCCCAGAGCCTTGCGATTTTCAGCTTCATTGTAGCCTTGAACACATTTGGCAGCCAGGTGTTTCATGCGCTCTCGAGAACCTTTAGCTTCTTCACGTTTCTTGTGGAACGCCTCCTTTAGCTCATGCAGCATGACCTTGAAGTTTTGGACATCTTCCACCTTGAGCTTGGCCATGTGCTTCTTGAACTGAGCCTTTTCATAGTCAATCTTGTGCATCAGCTCAACAATTCTCTGTGCAAGAGCCAGCTCAGGAGCAATGTCTCCATGGAAGGAGACGCTGAGGCCAATTGGGAGTTGAAGATCATCAAAACTGAGGTCTGGGTTGTCGAACCACTCATCAATGAACTTGTACAGGATCTCCACATCAAAGAGGGGAAGATCATTGAAGATTCCTGCCTCTTGCTTGCTCTTTATAAGCAGCTCAAGAGCATCATCACCAAGATCGTCGTCGCTAGACAGATCAATGGCTTCGTTCTCATTCCGCAGAACGGCAGCAGGGGTCAATGCTTGACCAGTTGGTTGCATGGGCTTCTTCATCTTGTCAGACTTGGAGATGCGAGAGAGATCTTCAGACTGCACACTGGCTTCAGGAGGTGCAGTGGCCAGAGGCTTCGCCTGCGAAAATTTTGGTGCAGAGGAGGGCTTTGAAGCCTTTGGTTTCTTTTGCTTCACAGGCTTCGGTGGTGCAGGCGCTTCGTCAGAATCAGCGTCATCTGCAGAGTGATCCACGGCTGCCCCTTGAGCATGAATGTGAGTGATGAGACCTTCAAGGTTGTAGAAGGGCCCAACAATATTGGGTTTAGCATCGCGTGTGCCGTCGGCACGAGGAGTAGAGGGACCGGGGTTGAAGTCTAACCCAAGCGACTTATTGT
Source organism: Triticum urartu (assembly GCF_003073215.2). NCBI lineage: Eukaryota > Viridiplantae > Streptophyta > Magnoliopsida > Poales > Poaceae > Triticum > Triticum urartu. The sequence continues at coordinate 402,468,130 of NC_053024.1, forward strand.
TCTCTTTGGCAGAAGTTTTGGCAAACTGGAAGTTGCACTTAAAGAGATTGTCTTCATGACACCATAACAGAGAGGATGGGTCGGCATAAGGAAGCTGAGGTCAATGGATCATGCAAGGGTAAAAGCCTTGAGCAATAGCTTCAGACTTCGACTTGGGCTGAAGACCTTTGTATATAATATCTCCCAGGGGCCCTTGATGGCATTCTTTTCAGCATATTCGTCAGTGAAAAATTTGTACTTGAGCCATTCCTCTGCCCAATGTCTTCGAATCCATTGGATTCGGTTCTTGCATTCTCCATAGGTCTCTTCTAGATCTGACTTGTATAGCTCATAGAGATCTGGTGGCAGGTCCTTAGCAGTGTTTTCATGGCGCTGTCTACCGCCCTTCCTTACTGATTTTTCTGCCGCCATGAAGTTTAGACTGAATGGCTTCAGAACTTTCAAAGGCTTCCGTCTGCTGGTCAGACAGGAACTGGCTTCAGGAGAATTGATGTGACGTTGTAAGAATTCTGCAAATGAATGCAGACTATGAGAACCAAGGGATTCTCCCACGGACATGTACCTGTGACAACATTAGAGATGCGAGGGAAGGGGAAGAGGTCATATGCATTCTCGAAAGATTTTTGAAGATAAATCAGTTTAGAAGACATTGACCTCATAGTGCGGAGACATTCACTCATATGTTGAGAGTTGGTTCCAGATTTGTACGAATCCAAGAATAAGTACAAATGAGGAATCTAACTACTTTGTGAAGCATAAGTGAACATACTAGGCATGTTATGAGATGCAGAACAGGATAGATTCAATTTGTTGGGACAGAAACCACTTGTGGTTGAGAAGGATGAATCTATCGGATCAAAAGGACTGCAAAAAGGAGCTTTTATTTACCACTTGAGGAACTGCTAGATGGAGTAGAAGATGTGGCCGAGCAGTTCGATCTTCCGTGCCCTAACTTGGCGATGGAGGACACCTACAACGACAGCGGAGAAGACGATGTCCGCGGCCGGCGTGAGGACAGCGTCGGTGAGGTCGTGACAGCTAAGCGCTTCGTCGCCGGCGTCGTCGAGAGCTAGCGTTTGTTGGAAATATGCCCTAGAGGCAATAATAAAAGCATTATTATTATATTTCCTTGTTCATGATAATTGTCTTTGTTCATGCTATAATTGTGTTATCCGGAAATCGTAATACATGTGTGAATAATAGACACCAACATGTCCCTAGTAAGCCTCTAGTTGACTAGCTCGTTGATCAACAGATAGTCATGGTTTCCTGACTATGGACATTGGATGTCATTGATAACGAGATCACATCATTAGGAGAATGATGTGATGGACAAGACCCAATCCTAAACATAGCACAAGATCGTGTAGTTCGTTTGCTAGAGTTTTCCAATGTCAAGTATCTTTTCCTTAGACCATGAGATCGTGTAACTCCCGGATACCGTAGGAGTGCTTTGGGTGTACCAAACGTCACAACGTAACTAGGTGACTATAAAGGTATACTACGGGTATCTCCGAAAGTGTTTGTTGGGTTGACACGGATCAAGATTGGGATTTGTCACTCCGTATGACGGAGAGGTATCACTAGGCCCACTCGGTAATGCATCATCATAATGAGCTCAAAGTGACCAAGTGTCTGGTCACGGGATCATGCATTACGGTACGAGTAAAGTGACTTGCCGGTAACGAGATTGAACGAGGTATTGGGATACCGACGATCGGATCTCGGGCAGGTAACATACCGATTGACAAAGGGAATTGTATACGGGGTTGCTTGAATCCTCGACATCGTGGTTCATCCAATGAGATCATCGAGGAGCATGTGGGAGCCAACATGGGTATCCAGATCCTGCTGTTGGTTATTGACCGGAGAGCATCTCGGTCATGTCTACATATCTCCCGAACCCGTAGGGTCTACACACTTAAGGTTCGGTGACGCTAGGGTTGTAGGGATATGTATATGTAGTAACCTGAATGTTGTTCGGAGTCCCGGATGAGATCCCGGACGTCACGACGAGTTCCGGAATGGTCCGGAGGTAAAGAATTATATATAGGAAGTGCTATTTCGGGCATCGGGACAAGTTTCGGGGTCACCGGTATTGTACCGGGACCACCGGAAGGGTCCCGGGGGTCCACCGGGTGGGGACACCTGCCCCAGGGGGCCACATGGGCTGTAGGGGGTGCGCCTTGGCCTATATGGGCCAAGGGCACCAGCCCCAAGAGGCCCATGCGCCTAGGGTTTCAAGGAGGGAAGAGTCCCAAAGGGGGAAGGCACCCCTAGGTGCCTTGGGGAGGAGGGATTCCTCCCCTTGGCCGCACCCCCCTAGGAGATTAGATCTCCTAGGGCCGGCGCCCCCCCTTGGCCCTCCTATATATATTGGGGAGATGGAGGACTTCTTACCTTGATTTTTGGTGCCTCCCTCTCCCTCTCCAACACCTCCTCCTCCTCCATAGTGCTTAGCGAAGCCCTGCCGGAGTACTGCAGCTCCATCACCACCACGCCGTCGTGCTGCTGCTGGAGCCATCTTCCTCAACCTCTCCTTCCCCCTTGCTGGATCAAGAAGAAGGAGGCGTCACGCTGACCGTACATGTGTTGAACGCGGAGGTGTCGTCCGTTCGGCGCTAGGATCTCCGGTGATTTGGATCACGTCGAGTACGCCTTCCTCATCCCCGTTCTTTGAACGCTTCCGCGCGTGATCTACAAAGGTGTGTAGATGCAATCCAATCACGCGTTGCTAGATGAACTCCTAGATGGATCTTGGTGAAACCGTAGGAAAATTTTTGTTTTCTGCAACGTTCCCCAACAGTGGCATCATGAGCTAGGTCTATGCGTAGTTCTCTTGCACGAGAAGAACACAATTTGTTGTGGGCGTTGATGTTGTCAACTTTCTTGCCGCTACTATTCTTATCTTGCTTCAACGGTATTGTGGATGAAGCGGCCCGGACCGACCTTACACGTACGCTTACGTGAGACCGGTTCCACCGACTAACATGCACAAGTTGCATAAGGTGGCTGGCGGGTGTCTGTCTCTCCTACTTTAGTTGGAGCGGATTCAATGAAAAGGGTCCTTATGAAGGGTAAATAGAAGTTGAAAAATCACGTTGTGGCTTTCACGTAGGTAAGAAAACGTTCTTGCTAGAACCCTACTTCAGCCACGTAAAACTTGCAACAACAATTAGAGGACGTCTAACTTGTTTTTGCAGCAAGTGCTTTGTGATATGATATGGCCAAAGTTGTGATGAATGATGAATGATCTATATGTGATGTATGAGATGTTCATGCTATTGTAATAGGAATCACGACTTGCATGTCGATGAGTATGACAACCGGCAGGAGCCATAAGTGTTGATGGTGAATAAAACCACTAAGTTCAAGAAGGGCAAGGGTAAGAAAGCCTTCAAGAAAGACGGCAAGGGAGTTGCCGCGCCCGGCAAACAAGCTGCCGGGAAGAAGCCAAAGAATGGACCTAAGCCCGAGACTCAGTGCTTTTATTGCAAGGAAAGTGGTCACTGGAAGCGGAACTGCCCCAAATACTTAGCGGACAAGAAGGCCGGCAAAACAAAAGGTATATGTGATATACATGTAATTGATGTGTACCTTACCAGTACTCGTAGTAGCTCCTGGGTATTTGATACCGGTGCAGTTGCTCACATTTGTAACTCAAAGCAGGAGCTGCGGAATAAGCGGAGACTGGCGAAGGACGAGGTGACGATGCGCGTCGGGAATGGTTCCAAGGTCGATGTGATCGCCGTCGGCACGCTACCTCTACATTTACCTACAGGATTAGTTTTGAACCTCAATAATTGTTATTTAGTGCCAAGTTTGAGCATGAACATTGTATCAGGATCTCGTTTAATACAAGATGGCTACTCATTTAAATCCGAGAATAATGGTTGTTCCATTTATATGAGAGATATGTTTTATGGTCATGCTCCGATGGTGAATGGTTTATTCTTAATGAATCTCGAGCGTAGTGCTACACATGTTCATAGTGTGAGTACCAAAAGATGTAAGATTGATAATGATAGTCCCACATACTTGTGGCACTGCCGCCTTGGTCACATAGGTGTCAAACGCATGAAGAAGCTCCATGCAGATGGACTTTTAGAGTCTCTTGATTACGAATCATTTGACACGTGCGAAGCATGCCTCATGGGTAAAATGACCAAGACTCCGTTCTCAGGAACAATGGAGCGAGCAACCAACTTATTGGAAATCATACATACTGATGTGTGCGGTCCAATGAGTGTTGAGGCTCGCGGTGGCTATCGTTATGTTCTCACCCTCACTGATGACTTGAGTAGATATGGGTATGTCTACTTAATGAAACACAAGTATGAAACCTTTGAAAAGTTCAAGGAATTTCAGAGTGAGGTTGAGAATCAACGTGATAGGAAAATCAAGTTCCTACGATCAGATCGTGGAGGAGAATACTTGAGTCACGAGTTTGGCACACACTTAAGAAAATGTGGAATAGTTTCACAGCTCACGCCGCCTGGAACACCTCAGCGTAATGGTGTGTCCGAACGTCGTAATCGCACTCTATTAGATATGGTGTGATCTATGATGTCTCTTGCTGATTTACCGCTATCTTTTTGGGGGTATGCTTTAGAGACTGCTGCATTCACTTTAAATAGGGCTCCGTCGAAATCCGTTGAGACGACACCGTTTGAATTATGGTTTGGGAAGAAACCTAAGCTGTCGTTTCTAAAAGTTTGGGGATGCGATGCTTATGTCAAGAAACTTCAACCTGAAAAGCTCGAACCCAAATCGGAAAAATGCGTCTTCATAGGATACCCTAAGGAAACTATTGGGTATACCTTCTACCTCAGATCCGAAGGCAAAATCTTTGCTGCCAAGAATGGGTCCTTTCTAGAGAAAGAGTTTCTCTCGAAAGAAGTAAGTGGGAGGAAAGTAGAACTTGATGAAGTATTACCTCTTGAACCGGAAAATGGCGCAACTCAAGAAAATGTTCCTGAGGTGCCTGCACCGACTAGAGAGGAAGTTAATGATGATGATCAAGATACTTCTGATCAAGCTCCTACTGAAATTCGTAGGTCCACAAGGACACGTTCCGCACCAGAGTGGTACGACAACCCTGTCTTGGAAATCATGTTGTTGGACAATGGTGAACCTTCGAACTATGAAGAAGCGATGGCGGGCCCGGATTCCGACAAATGGCTAGAAGCCATGAAATCTGAGATAGGATCCATGTATGAAAACGAAGTATGGACTTTGACTGACTTGCCCGTTGAGCGGTGAGCCATAGAAAATAAATGGATCTTTAAGAAGAAGACAGACGCGGATGGTAATGTGACCATCTATAAAGCTCGTCTTGTCGCTAAGGGTTATCGACAAGTTCAAGGGGTTGACTATGATGAGACTTTCTCACCGGTAGCGAAGCTGAAGTCCGTCCGAATCATGTTAGCGATTGCCGCATTCTATGATTATGAAATATGGCAAATGGACGTCAAAACGACATTCCTTAATGGTTTCCTTAAGGAAGAATTGTATATGATGCAGCCGGAAGGTTTTGTCGATCCTAAGAATGCTGACAAGGTGTGCAAGCTCCAACGCTCGATTTATGGGCTGGTGCAAGCATCTCGGAGTTGGAACATTCGCTTTGATGAGATGATCAAAGCGTTTGGGTTTACACAGACTTATGGAGAAGCCTGCGTTTACAAGAAAGTGAGTGGGAGCTCTGTAGCATTTCTCATACTATATGTAGATGACATACTTTTGATGGGAAATGATATAGAACTCTTGGACAGCATCAAGGCCTACTTGAATAAGAGTTTTTCAATG
>NC_053024.1:402474934-402514602 GCF_003073215.2 Triticum urartu
AATACCATTGTTACACCCAGCCCCTGCTGCTATACATACTGGACCAATTACTAGAGCTCACGCACGCCAATTAAATTATCAGGTACTTTCGTTTCTTGGTAATGATTCTAATGTTCATGAGAATATGATGCTGCCTAAATTGGATACATTTGTTTTGCTTACAAATGAAGGGCCTGGCATGGATAAGAGGGATGAACACTGGAGCAAGACCAAGCATGGAGATGATGGCATGCGCAAGGGGATCAAGAACGGAGTTACAAGTGATGATTTCAGGACTTTGAAGCCACCATAAGGAGTGCATGAAGCCTTGGACGAAATATACAAGATGCCACTTCATAAATTTCGTCCAGAGGCTATTTAGGTGCTGCGTCACCTTATTATTGGGCCAGGCCCATGTATTTTCGAAATACTTAAGTATAGGCTATTTTTAGAGTCCGTATGTGTGGGGAAACAAGAGTTAGGGTTGGTTTCGGACCCCTCCTCCAAGGGCCACGAAATCCCCTCTTCCTCCATATATACAGCCCTTAGGGCGTCGTTTAGACTTTGGGTTTTGTTTAGATTAAAAGTTCGCCATAGCTGCAACTTCGCGTACTTCGTTTGTGTCCAACGACCAGACCAAGACGTCACAGAACCCCACCTTGATCAATAAAGCTTTCATCTTATATTCGCAATATCCAGATTGCAATCTCAGTTTCTTGCTTGTTCTTCGTTTGCTCGCAGGAAACAGGCCCTCGTGGTCAGGTTGATCGTGCTCCGGCGTGGTCAATAACCCTCGGAAGTTGGTTTAGCGATTGCTAAGGCGCGACGTCTCGCACGTTCGTAGTCGATCGTCAAAGTCGACTCCCAGAAAACGATAGACCATCTCATCGAAACATCGGGACACCTTCGCTCTATCAAGTGGTATCAGATTTCCAGGTTGCTCGGTGAGATTTTACAGTTTTTCGTAGTTTAGATCGAGTCTGTTCTTCATACCTACAGTAGCCAAAAAATTAGGGTTAGTTCATCATATCCGAACCAATCTGAGCCTTTGCATAATATTTAGGGTTTTGCATTGTTGAATTTGCGGTTGCATCGTCGTGTCTAGTTGCTGTCTTAGTGTCTAGTCCTTTAGAGTTTTAGTTCTGTTCACAAGTTGTCACGCCGCCGCCGCACCATTGTCATCACCGCTACCATATACCACCATCGTCATCACCGCTGCCATATACCACCATCGTCATCACCGCTGCCATATACCACCATCGTCATCACCGCGTCATATACCACCATCGTCATCACCGCTGCCATATACCACCATCGTCATCACCGCCTTTACCACATATCCACCGCCATCACGATAATCCGAGTCCACCTCCATCACCGATTCGCCACCAGTGTCCGCATGCCAGCCAGGGAAATCTGAACTAGGAAGCGGATGATACCATATGAATCTACTCAGTCCACGGAGTTTGCGCACAAGGTTCATAGTCCACCTACTACCTATTCCAGAAACGACTAAACCAACGTCCCAGAATTCTGCCTCCTTTATTTCTCGAGTCGAAGATCACGATGGATACTTCAAAGCTCCGGCGACAAGTCGCTCCCCAATTCCGTCTACGCCCTAGCCGAGTGATACAAGTTTCCAAACTAAAAAAACTGAAAGGTCTGGACAAATTCTGAGCTAGCGGCAGTTTGACCATTTGTAGACCATTTGAATAAAAAATTGCTTGCGGGACGCAAAAAAAGACACCCAAAATGAAAAATGAGATAGTATTTTCAGAGTTCCGTGCGTCTCCTTCTCTCGTTTCAAATCTTGCAGCGCTGGATTTTGTTTATGTGCAGCTCGTGATTTTGTTAGCCTGTTCTAGCACAGCTCGCGGTACTAGACCAGGGTCTACGGTCTAGCCTAGGACCAGCACAGTACCGTGAGCGTTTATTCAACTTTGCATCTCTGAATTGATTATTGCTGACCCTTTTTGCTACCATATTATAAGCCTTCCCAGCTCCACATACATCTACTCGTGCGTTTGACTCTCCCTGGTAGCTCTATCCAAGCTTTGAGAGTTTTGACTACATTGCCGATCACCGCCTGCTGCTGGGTAAGAACTGGTAAGAATTTGAGATTTGCTTGACGGATTTGTGACACCCACCACCACCTCTTGTTAGTAGTCTATAGGATCATATTCTTGTGTGTTTCTATTGCTTGCTAACCATGGCAGGATCACAAGCCGACGAGACTGACTGGGAGAACATGACGAATAAGGAGTTGCATGATAAATTTCAGCAAATGATGAGTGGACAGGTGCAAGATGTGCTAAACAGATTTGAAGAGGCCATGGAGAAGATAGATGGCATGGAGAAGACGTTCGAAACAAAGCTCGATAACAGGTTTAATGAATTGCTTCGCGCGTCTTCCACCACCACGCTGCACCTAACGCACCTCTACAACAACAACAACAACTACCTCCACATCGTGAAACAGCCCTCCGCCGAGCGAGCCGTCTCCCTCTTGCACCTGGCCAAACTGTTGGTGCTGCTGTTGATACTTCTGTGGCTCCTGCTGCTGAATGCGGGAGGAGATTTTGCGGGAGATTACGAGGATGAGGTTGATCAAAATCAGAACTACGTGCACCACCAGCACCACAACCACCAGGTCGTCCACATGCAAATAATGGCAATGGTAGGGCCCCCTCAGTATGAGATCATGACCACTCCCAAGGAAAATTGAGCGTATGAATGCTAAATATAAATGCTGGAGATAAGGGTAGAAAACATGTTGTGTTTGCACCTGGAGATCTTGTTGGTTACATTTGCGTAAGGATAGATTTCTAATTTGCGCAAATCAAACTAATGCCACGTGTTGATGGTCCTTTTAAGGTGTTAGAGAAAATAAATAATAATGCATATAAACTTGAGCTGCCTGCAGATTTTGGGGTTAGTCCCACTTTTAACATTGCAGATTTGAAGCCTTATTTGGGTGAGGAAGATGAGCTTTCCGTCGAGGACGACTTCATTTCAAGAAGGGGAGGATGATGAGGACATCAATACCATTGTTACACCCACACCTGCTGCTATACATACTGGACCAATTACTAGAGCTCGCGCACGCCAATTAAATTATCAGGTACTTTCGTTTCTTGGTAATGATTCTAATGTTCATGAGAATATGATGCTGCCTAAATTGGATACATTTGTTTTGCTTACAAATGAAGGGCCTGGCATGGATAAGAGGGATGAACACTGAGAGCAAGACCAAGCATGGAGATGATGGCATGCGCAAGGGGATCAAGAACGGAGTTACAAGTGATGATTTCAGGACTTTGAAGCCACCATAAGGAGTGCATGAAGCCTTGGACGAAATATACAAGATGCCACTTCATAAATTTCATCCAGAGGCTATTCTAGGTGCTGTGTCACCTTATTATTGGGCCAGGCCCATGTATTTTCGAAATACTTAAGTATAGGCTGTTTTAGAGTCCGTATGTGTGGGGAAACAAGAGTTAGGGTTGGTTTCGGACCCCTCCTCCAAGGGCCACGAAATCCTCCCCCCCTCTTCCTCCATATATACAGCCCTTAGGGCGTCGTTTAGACTTTGGGTTTTGTTAAAAGTTCGCCATAGCTGCAACTTCGCGTACTTCGTTTGTGTCCAACGACAGACCAAGACGTCACAGAACACCTTCATTAATAAAGCCCTTTAATTCGCAATATCTAGATTGCAATCTCATGCGCTGGTCTATGGTTTACTCACAGAAATAGACCCTCGTTGGCAGTTGAGTCATGGGGCTCCGGCAGTCAAAGAACCATAATGACGCACTTCCGTAGAAAGGATCAATTAAATTACCTTATGAATCTATTATGCGAGCCACTTATGGATTGCCTACGCAAAGATTGCCATACCTAGATCTATATACTTAGATCTATCCTCGCTTTTGCCTAGCTAGGGGCGTTAAACGATAGCGCTTGTTGGGAGGCAACCCAATTTTATTTTTATTCCTTTTTTTCTCCTGCTTAGTAATAAATAAATTAAGCCTATATTAGTCTGTTTTGTGTTTTTTGTGTTTAATTAGTGTTTGTGCCAAGTAGAACCGTTGGGAAGACTTGGGGAAAGTCTTGTTGAACTTGCTGTAAAAAAACAGAAACTTTAGCGCTCACGAGAACTGCTGCCATTTTTATTTGGAAGAGTGCTATTTAGTTAATTATTTTTGACATATGATTAATAGATAAATTCCTCACGTCCAGCAATTTATTTTAGAATTTTTGGGGTTCCAGATCTTGCGCTAACTACAGATTACTACAGACTGTTCTATTTTGACAGATTCTGTTTTTCGTGTGTTGTTTGCTTATTTTGATGAATCTATGGCTAGTAAAATAGTTTATAAACCATAGAGAAGTTGGAATACAGTAGGTTTAACACCAATATAAATAAAGAATGAGTTCATTACAGTACCTTGAAGTGGTCTTTTGTTTTCTTTCGCTAATGGAGCTCACGAGATTTTCTACTTTAAGTTTTGTGTTGTGAAGTTTTCAAGTTTTGGGTAAAGATTTGATGGATTATGGAACAAGGAGTGCAAGAGCCTAAGCTTGGGGATGCCCATGGCACCCCCAAGATAATCTAAGGACACCTAAAAGCCAAAGCTTGGGGATGCCCCGGAAGGCATCCCCTCTTTCGTCTACTTCTATCGGTAACTTTACTTGGAGCTATATTTTTATTCACCACATGATATGTGTTTTGCTTGGAGCGTCTTTTATGATTTGAGTCTTTTATTAGTTTACCACAATCATCCTTGCTGTACACACCTTTTGAGAGAGACTACATGATTTGGAAATTATTAGAATACTCTATGTGCTTCACTTATAATACTAAGTTTCGATGATTAATAGTTGCTCTATGCTCACATTACCGTAAAGATATATCTTTAGTAACCAGCCTCCGGACTGTTAGCACTTTCCCAATTACTCCAACGCTGGTCAGATTTCTGATAAGGTGTAATAAAGTTAGTTGGTTTATTTTCTCACGGAAGCGTTCGGAGTCTTGATCTCCGCGCTGTGATTGTCTTATCGTCGGCCTCAACTCCGCCAGACTTCAATATATCGATCCCATGCCCTAGTGCATTGCATTAGACATACGCTGCTTCATCTACTGCTTGAGCGCAATCTTACCACGCTCTGTCCCGTTGTGAAACAGGACATTCGGCGGCTTCAGTTTCTACCCTTACCAGGAGGTGGTATTACTTCCGATCTGTATGTGTGGATGAATAACCAAAAATCTCCGGCATGTGGATCAGACCGCACAAGCGGCGTTGGTTTAGACCAGACGGACAGTAATAAAGGTTAGACCGAGACCACCAGTGCCCGTAGAACAAACCGATTCGGTACCTCATTATGGACTTCGTTTGTGATACATCTGTTCACCAGGATTATACCGATGGGGGAACTCGAAGAAATGACCTCGTGTAGCATGTTGCAGGAACCACGCGTAGCCCCCTTCAGAAATTTGGCCACACCAGCAAGCCAGGTATCATCCCATCATCTAGATATCGTATAAAAAAATTAGAAAATAAGAATCTACAAACAGAATGTCGCTGTGCCGACCGAAAAAACCAGCACGCTCATTTGACAGCCTCCTAGTCTCCCTCTCTTGCCTAGCAACTAAAAACTAAGATAAACTCATGCTCCAGCACGAAAAAATACACCAGGGGATCTCCACTCCCTAACCGTAGATATGACGTGTTCAAAGGTAGCTCCGCAGCCGCGACCTGGACACCCGTCACAGATATGCGACGCCGACAAGCGTCCGCACCGCCCCGGCTCTGCCGAGACCAAGTCTCCCGTCACGCCACGTGTATCGCACAAACACCGTCCCTCGTGTACCCGTCGCTGCACCCGGCCGCTTAACATGGGGCAAGGCCGCGTCGGACCCGTCCGGGACCCGCGCCAGACAAAACCGGCACCGGCCCGCGGGCCCCTACTCCCCTCGATGCCGACCGCGCAGCCCGAACGTCCAGCCTGAACTCTCCTCGCCCCGCCTCGCCCAAGCCCCGCCGCCGTGTCCGACGCGACCCCGCGACCCGCCACATCAGGCGGCGCCAGGCATACCGGCGCGGACCTGACGTTGCGCGCAAGCGCACCCTCAGAGCCTCGTCGCCGTCCACCCAAGGGCTGCTAAAGCCGGCTCCGGTCGCCTCCTCGCGCTCGGACCTCATGCCACTCTCCGTGCAAAGACACACCATGGCCTCTATCTCCCGCTCCAAGAGTGCTGACCGCACCGGCAACGACTCGGCAAGGGATCCAGTCGGACCTCGGATTGCGGTGAGCCACGCGAACCCGTAGATTATAGATGATTCTTTTTTTCTAAGTTCCCCGGAAATTGTACGAGTAGTCCACTGCGACTGCCTATTCTATAGCCTCTGATCTCCGCATCTGTGAACTCTGTATGTTGGGCAATAAGGTGTAGCATATCAAAAAAGTTCAGTATCTGAGAATTACATTCACTTCATTCCATTTGAAGGCATTTGTCATTATGAGCTCTACATCTTGATGCCACTAATGACTGTTAGTAAAAGATGGAGACTTCGGGTTGAGGATATTGTCAGATCTGCAATGCATCACACCTGTGATTTATATGCTCATTTTGCCAATTGTTTAATTTTGACAATGAATATGCCGGCGGCCTGTAGGGATCTACATAAGGTCATTCCTGTAAAGGGCTAGTAAGTTGTTCGAATCTATTCCAGAGGTGCACACCATGTGTATAGTTTCGTGATGAGTCGCTACGGCTAGCACAATGCTTGCAAAGTGGTGCACGTTGGTAATTCTGATTCATGTGTGACTGGTGAGTAGCATTCAAGCTTGAAGTCGTTGACTTTAGTTTTCTCATGGACTTAGCAATTCCACTAAAGTCCTTGAGCTGTTTATCTCATGATGCGCCATAATGTTCATGTTGTTTCCTAGTGATCCGTGCCTCTTTTGAGGATGATCAGTAAGGATGTTTTGTTAATCTTGTAGTGCTCTATCCATCCTGTCTTTGTTTGCAATTATGGAGCACCCTAGCTTGAGTCAATCGAGCTCTACTTTTGCTACTTTGTGAATCTGGGCAGATTGTCAACTTGTTTGCAATTTTGCCGATGATGTTGTAGTTGATCCGTGCATGCTATGCTATTGTTCTTGCCATGTCTAGCTTGCATTTTGTGTGTTCTTGATAGATGTATGCTTATTTTCATGACTTGCACCGTAGTGAGTGCATCGAGCTCGTAAACATGCCTACTTGATATCTGTTTTCAGCATGCTCCAGTTTTCACTAAGTCTGAAACTGATTATGTTTTTGCCATGTTCACATGCTTGCAATTGTATTTTCTGATCCCTTTTGGCTCAAGGTCACTAAGGGACTTTTGTTAAGCTCTTTGAGTAGCTCCATGCCATGCTTTACTTTGCCATGTTCAGGTCCTGTAGCATTGTAGTTTTCATTGCTCCAAAGAGTGCTACCTGATCTGAAACAATGAGCCTGACAAGCAATAACTATTTCAATTACGAGTGCTGAGATTCTCTAAGTAGCTGCGTGAACACATAGGAACATCTATTATAAAGCCATGGCTATAGTCTTGAACAGCGTATAAAGTGGAATGATCGAGTCCGGACATCCTAAGTCCTACAAAACACTGCAATAAAAGCTTTATAGTCAAAAGAAGCTCTTGATTGATGCATCCCTTGCACTGTATTTGTCCTGCCATTTTTGGGTGCTGTAGCGATGATTCATCTCTCATGTGCAACATATTCTAAGTGGAAAAGAGGGCCTACTATGACATGCTAAATCGTGCCGCACGGGTGATTCCCACGCACCGGTGTCATACTTGAATCGCTTGCCATTTCCAAACCGTAACTCCGATTCCGGCGTTCTTATATCGTTTTCAAGCGATTTCATCTCATATTTCCAGTGGCACACTTGGATTTCCAAGTTGAGGCCAGGATCTTGCATTCCTGTCACATCTTGCATATGCATCCCGCATCGCATCCCGCATAGCATACCATCCTTGCATCATATTGTTTGAGCTTGCACGTGGTTGATTGTGTCCTTGTTGCTTGTCTTGTTTGGGTAGAGCCGGGAGACGAGTTCGCTAACGAGGAGCCCGTTGAGTTTGCTTTCGAGGATCCAGTCAACTCTGACAACTTTGCAGGCAAGATGATCATACCCTCGAAATCACTACTATCTTTGCTTTGCTAGATGCTCGCTCTTTTGCTATGCCAATGCTACGATGCCTACCACTTGCTTTCAAGCCTCCCAAATTGCCATGTCAAACCTCTAACCCACCATGTCCTAGCAAACCGTTGATTGGCTATGTTACCGCTTTGCTCAGCCCCTCTTATAGCGTTGCTAGTTGCAGGTGAAGATTGGAGACCGTTCCTTGTTGGAACATTTTATTTACTTGTTGGGATATCATTATATTATCTTGTTATCTTAATGCATCTATATACTTGGTAAAGGGTGGAAGGCTCGGCCTCTCGCCTAGTGTTTTGTTCCACTCTTGCCGCCCTAGTTTCCGGTGCGCTCTAGGACCGGTGTTATCGGCGGATCGTTGGGATGTGTCCATGCTTAGCAGTACACGGTTACTGCATGGCGATGGGTGGATAATGGGACAACCCTTGAATCATACTGTCGCGCGCTTGCGTTAGAAGCACCTCTCGTCACCTAGCAAATGCCCACCTTGTGTTAACCATTTGCCAACCTAGAATCCTACACCTTTTCCCTGCTGTTTCCGGGTGAGAGCTCGCCGAGGGTGGATCTTTGTTTAGCCTCCTCGCGGCCAGTGGGCTCCTCTGGAGTCTCCGGCTATGCCGGTCCACACGGCCGACGTATGTCCGGGGCTACAGGCGAGGCAACTCTGGGCTGGCCTAGCCTCGATTCGGTCTTTCGCTCATTCGTGAGCTGTGCCCGTCGCAATCGACATATTCGATGCAGCTCGGAGGTACTCGCGGTACTGTTGTCAACTGCGGTCACGACTTGGGTTGCTGCTCGTCCGCTGGTGTGCCTGTTTGTTTTACCTGTCTGAACCAACATTTGGTCTGGAAAGTGAAAACGGATCCCAGGTGCATCCGCGGTACGCTTGATAGCCGACGGATACCGAGTCTGATCGGCGTCTTCGGGAGGAGGTCTATTCCTTCGTTAACCGTGAGAGCTGGTCATGGGCTAAGTTGGGACTCCCCTGCAGGGATTTGAACTTTCGAAAGCCGTGCCCGCGGTTATGGGCAGATGGGAATTTGTTAATGTCCGGTTGTAGATAACTTGAACCTTAACTTAATTAAAATGAATCAACTGAGTGTGTTACCGTGATGGCCTCTTCTCGGCGGAGTCCGGGAAGTGGACACGGTGTTGGAGTAATGTTTGCGCAGGTTGTTCTCTAGTTTCTCGCTCGCGCTTTGCCTCCTCTTCTCGCTCTCTTTTGCGAATAAGTTAGCCACCATATTTTGCTAGTCGCTTGCTGCAGCTCCACATATATTTTACCTTGCCTTACCTATAAGCTTAAATAGTCTTGATCGCGAGGGTGCGAGATTGCTGAGTCCCTGTGGCTCACAGATTACTATTACACCAGATGCAGGGCCTGATGATTCCGCTCCAGGTGACGCGCTCGAGCTCAAGTGGGAGTTCGACGAGGACTCTCAACGATACTATGTTTCCTTTCCTGATGATCAGTAGTGGTGCCCAGTTGGGGGTGATCGGGACCGTGTCGCATGTTGGGTTATCTTTTATTTTGGCGTCGTAGTCGGGCCATGAGTGTTTGGATGATGTAATGTTATTTATGTACTTGATTGACGTGGCGAGTGTAAGCCAACTATGTTATCTCCCCTTTTATTATTATATTACATGGGATGTTGTGAAGATTGCCTAACTTGCGACATATGCCTTCAATGCGATTATGCCTCTAAGTCGTGCCTCGACACGTGGGAGATATAGTCGCATCGAGGGTGTTACAAGTTGGTAATCAGAGCCTTCCCCGACCTTAGGAGCCCCATTGCTTGATCGTTTTTAGCGGCCGAGTTGTGTCTAGAAAAATGTTTTGAGTCATTTAGGAATTATATATCGGAGAGTTTAGGAATTCTTTTTACTTCCCAGTCTCCTCATCGCTCTGGTAAGGCATCCTGACGTAGAGTTTTGACTCTTCTCTTCTCAAATTTCACTAAAAAATTTTAGGATCACGCGGGTATCTTGGAATCGTTCCGATGGTTTTATGATGAGAACATTGTCTTGGTGCCTCCTGTCAGGGGTTTTGGAAGTGTCCCGGGGAGTTGAGCTCTGAGGTGTTGTCATCATAATTTTATCGTTGCAATTCTGGAATACCTGAGTTTAGTACGCCGACATCGAAAATCTCTTTTATGCAGTTCGTTGGTGAGATAACCTCGACGCCACCCAGTACTGGGGCGGGAGTTCGGGAGTATCGCCATAACTTGTATAACGGATGCTTTTCGAAGGTTGAGGTAGATGGTTTCCGAAGTTTTTCTCGGTTATGTGTTGAAGGATGGATACAGCTGGATGTAGGATTTGCTAGATTTGGGTGAGATATTATGCTTCCCCTGTATCCCCAACACCTGATTGCATAACCGGAAAGGTTCGGGAGTTTCATAGGTGGGAATTCTAGTAGCTCTAGTTCTTCTTCCACGGATATTGGTTTGAGATTGGGATTTCTTACCGATTATTCGTTCTTGATCCGTACCTTGTTGATTTATTTCTCTACCTTAATTCTACGTGGCTTCTCAATTTATGGATATGTGACCATTTCAAGAGGAATGCATTCGTTCATTTTGTTCGGATGTGAAGACTATATGTTGCAATATTTGTCTATCATGTGCTAATGGATGTCAACCTCTTCAGGATGGCTCCTCCAACGCGCACGACTCCGAATCCTGATCCGCCACCACCTCCACCTCCTCCGGAGGCATGGCAAGCTGTGATGGCCGCAACCAATGCAAACAACACAGTTGATCATGCAAATTCTTCAAGAGCGCAAACAAGGCAACCAAGGGAACCAGGGCAACAATTAGAATCACTTTGCTACACTCAACCAGTTCCTTTCTAACGGGCGGAAGACTTTCAGCAATTGTGTTGAGGCAACCGATGCTGACGATTGGCTTGTGGATCTGTGTAAGCATTTCGAGTGCAGTAACGTCAGGCCTGAGGACTTTGTCAAGTTCGCTTCCTTCCAACTCAAAGATCAAGCTGCAGAATGGTTCCAGCAGTACAAGGATTCCAGAGGTGGACGTGTTATCACTTGGGATGATTTCCGTCGAGATTTCCGAGCTCATCATATTCCGCAGAGCGTGGTTGAAAGCAAGCGTGAGGAATTCCGCAATCTGAAGCAAGGCTTTTGTCTGTCTATGACTACAAAAAATTGTTCCAGAAGCTTGCCCGCTTTGCCAAGCAGGACGTGCCTGATGAGAAGAGCATGATATACCAGTTCAGGGGTGGTCTCAGAGAAGATATTCAGCTCGCTCTTGTTCTCTTTGAGCCCTTGAGATACGATGAGTTCTACAACATGGCATTGAAGCAAGAGGCTGCTCAGTTGAGGTGTGATGCTTCCAAGAAGCGAGTCAGAGATGTTACTCTCCTTCTTCCTCTACTCAAGTGGCCAAGCAGCAGAAGTATTGGCTTCCTCCTCCTCCGTTCCGTCAGCCGTATCAGCAGAAGAGCAAAGGTGGCAGTGGTTCTTCCCACCCACCCAACCCTGGCTTTCAGAACAAGACTTCGTCTCAAGCTCCAAGATCGAGTGCTCGTATCACCGTCCGCTTTCAGAGGTACGTGCAACAAGTGCCAACAGAAGGGTCACTATGCCAACAAGTGTCTCAACCAGAGACGCCTTCCTCCTCCTCCTCATGTGAGATCGGCAAGTACAGCTGTGGTCAAGCATAACACCAAGTCCGCCAAGGTCAACTTGCTGAATGCAGCTCAGGCAGAGGACTCGCCAGAAGTGATTATGGGTAACCTTCCTATTAATGACATTCCCGCAAGAGTTCTTTTTGACACTTGTGCATCTTTATCATTTTTATCGAAGCCTTTTGCATCCATGCATGATGTGCATACTATTGATTTGCCTAAGCCGATAGCGGTTTCTTCTCCGAGTTTGTTCATGAACACCAAAATGATGGCTCCGGATGTTACTATCACGTTGGGTGATTACAAGTTTCTTTCTTCTCCAATGGTTCTTGGTGACTCGGATATTGATCTTATTCTCGGATGGATTGGCTTTCTAAGCACAAGGCGCATCTTGATTGTGCAGCCAGGCAGATTCAATTGACTCATTCGTCTGAGGATGTAATTGTCTTTGCCGCTCTGTGATGATACCATGCCTCTTTTTTCTCTCAATGAGAAGGGTGAACTCGATGCTATCTCGCAAATTCCAGTCCGTTGCGAATATCAAGACGTCTTTCCAGAAGAGCTTCTAGGAATGCCTCCGCACCGGCCAGTTGAATTTGTCATTGATCTTGAGCCTGGCACGGAACCTGTGTGCAAGCATCCTTACAAGCTCGGACCTGAAGAGTTGAAGGAGCTGAAGAAGCAACTCGATATTCAAGAGAGAATGGGTCTCATCCGGCCTAGTTCTTCTCCGTGGGGTTGTGGTGTTCTTTTTGTGAAGAAGAAGGATGGAACGGACCGACTTTGTGTTGATTACCGTCCATTGAACAAGAAGACTATCAAGAACAAATACCCACTTCCCAACATCAACGAGCTGTTCGAACAACTCAAAGGTGCCCAAGTATTCTCCAAGCTTGATCTCCGTATGGGTTATCATCAGATTCGAATCCGTGAGCAAGATATTCCCAAGACGGCTTTCAGACAAGCTATGGTTCATATGAATACACTGTCATGTCTTTTGGCCTCGTCAACGCTCCTCCGACTTTCTCCCGCATGATGAACTTCATCTTCAACGCCTACACCAATGACTTCGTTTTGGTCTATCTCGACGACATTCTGGTTTTCTCGAAGAACAAGGAAGATCATGCCAAGCACTTGCGTTTGGTACTCGATAAGCTAAGGGAACACCAGTTCTACGCCAAGTTCTCCAAGTGCAAATTTTGTCTTGATGAAGTTCTTTTATCTTGGTCATATCATCTCTGCCAAGGGCATTGCAGTGAATCCTGAGAAGGTGTCTGCGATTGTGAATTGGGAACCTCCTCAGAACGTGAAGCAACTCCGTAGCTTCCTCGGTCTCGCAAGCTATTGTCGAAGATTCATTGAAAACTTTTCTAAGATCGCGAAGCCTCTCTCAAATCTTCTCCAGAAGCACGTCAAGTACGTTTAGTCTCCGGAGTGTGACATTGCTTTCAACACTTTGAAAGAGAAATTGGTCACCGCTCCAGTTCTGACTCCGCCTGATGAATCCAAGCCGTACGAGGTCTTTTGTGATGCCTCTCTCCAAGGTCTTGGCGCAGCGTTGACACAAGAGAAGAAAGTTGTGGCTTATACCTCTCGCCAGTTGAAGCCCAACGAGAAAAACTACCCCACTCATGATCTTGAGTTGGCGGCAGTTGTGCATGCTCTTTTGACTTGGAGACATCTCTTATTGGGAAGAAAAGTGGACATTTTCACTGACCACAAGAGTCTCAAGTACATCTTCACTCAGCCTAATCTCAACCTCAGGCAGACTCGATGGGTCGAAATGATTCAAGAGTATAATCCGAGTATCAAGTATACTCCAAGCAAGGCCAATGTGATTGCTGACACATTGAGCAGGAAGGCTTATTGCAACAGTCTGATTCTCAAGCCTTATCAACCCGAGCTTTGTGAAGCTTTCCGCAAACTTAATCTGCAAGTTGTTCCTCAAGGTTTCCTCGCCAACCTTCAAGTCTCTCCTACCTTGGAAGACCAGATTCGCCAAGCCCAGCTTCTTGATGCTATGGTGAAAAAGGTGAAGATTGGGATTGCCAAGAGTCAACCCAAGTACAAGTGCTACCGCCTTGATGACAAGGATACTCTCTTCTTCGAGGATCGTATTGTTGTGCCCAAAGGTGACCTTCGTAAAGTGATCATGAACGAGGCTCACAATTCTCTCCTCTCCATCCACCCTGGGAGCACGAAGATGTATCAGGACCTCAAGCAGGCTTATTGGTGGACTCGAATGAAGCGCGAGATTGCTCAATTCGTGAATGAATGTGATGTCTGCAGAAGAGTGAAGGCAGAACACCAAAGGCCAGCTGGTCTCCTCCAACCTCTTGCCATTCCAGAATGGAAGTTTGACCACATTGAATGGACTTCGTGACTGGGTTTCCAAAGTCCAAGCGTGGCAATGATGCTATATTCGTTGTCATCGACAAACTCACCCAAAGTGGCTCACTTTCTGCCTATCAAAGAGTCAATCACTGCAGCTCAATTGGCGGAACTCTATACCTCTCGGAATTGTCTCTCTGCACGGTATTCCACAAGTGATCTCTTCAGACCGTGGCAGCATCTTTACCTCCAAGTTTTGGGATTCTTTTCAGAAGGCCATGGGCACCAACATCCGCTTCAGCACAGCTTTACCCTCACATCTCATCTCAAACTAGCGGTCAAGTCGAGCGTGTCAACCAGATTCTTGAAGATATGCTTAGGGCTTGTGTGATCTCCTTCGGCATGAAGTGGGAGGATTGTCTTCCTTATGCTGAATTCTCCTACAACAACAGTTTTCAAGCAAGTTCGGGCAAGGCCCCATTTGAAATTCTGTATGGCAGGAAGTGCCGTACCCCTCTCAACTGGTCTGAAACCGGTGAACGTCAGCTTTTGGGAAATGACTTAATCACAGAGGCAGAGGAAATGTGTAAAGTCATTCGAGATAACCTCAAAGCAGCCCAATCCCGCCAGAAGAGCTACTATGATAGTAAGCACCGTGATTTGGCTTTCGAGATCGGAGATCATGTTTACCTCCGCGTCTCTCCAATGAAAGGTACTCGTCGCTTCGGTATCAAAGGGAAGCTTGCCCCTAGATACGTGGGACCTTTCAAGATTGTCAGCAAGAGAGGCGATCTCGCCTATCAACTCGAGCTTCCTTCAAACTTTGCAAATGTTCATGACGTGTTCCATGTCTCTCAGCTCTGAAAGTGCTTCAAGACTCCTGACCGCACCGTCAACTTCGAGGACATTGAGCTCCAAGAAGATCTCTCTATCGTGAGCACCCCGTTGCTATTCTTGAAGAGACTGAACGCAAGACTCGCAACAAGTCAATCAAATTCCTCAAAGTCAAGTGGTCACACCATTCCGACCGTGAAGCTACCTGGGAACGCGAGGATCACCTCCGTTCTGAGTACCCGGCGTTCTTTCAGTCCTAGATCTCGGGACGAGATCCTTTCGTAGTGGTGGAGTGTTGTAACACCCCGGATATGACTTTCCCAATATGTTACTCCAACTCTTGCCGTTTCCGGCGTTAAGTTATTTTATTTTCTCGGGTTCGGGTTTTTGTCTTCGTGTGTTGTTCTCGTTGTCATGCATCTCATATCATGTCATCATGTGCATTGCATTTGCATACGTGTTCATCTCATGCATTCGAGCTTTTTCCCCGTTGTCCGTTTTGCATTCCGGCGCTTCGTTCTCCTCCGGTGGTCAATTCTACCTTTCTTTCGTGTGTGGGGATTAAACATTTCCGGATTGGACCGAGACTTGCCAAGTGGCCTTGGTTTACTACCGGTAAACTTCCTGTCAAATTTCGTATCATTTGGACTTCGTTTGATACTCCAACGGTTAACCGAGGGACCGAAAAGGCCTCGTGTGTGTTGCAGCCCAACACCCCTCCAAGTTGGCCCAAAACCCACCTAAACCCTCTCCATCATCTAGAGCGTTCGATCACGATCGCGTGGCCGAAAACAGCACCTCATTTGGACACTCCTAGCTCCCTCTATGCCTATAAATAGAGCTCTCCACGAAAATCCGGATCTCCCGTCGAAACCCTAGTTCCAGCACCTCCGCCGGCCGGACACGTCCGGTCCGGCCGGACGAAATCGCCCCGCCAACCGAGCCGCCACGTGGGCAGCCGCGCCCACATCGCCGCCTCCTCCCGCCGCCGGCCCGCTCGCCGCGAGGGGCCCTCCCGGGCCCGGGTCCGCCGCCACCTGCCCGCGGGACGCCGCCCTCACCGCCGCCGCCCGCCTCTCCTCGCCGTCACCGCCGCCCGCCGACCGCTCCGCCCAGCGCGCCGGAGCCGCCGCCGCTCCGCCTCGTCGCCGCACCCGCGCGCCACCGCCCGCCGCCGCCGACCCGCCCCGAGCAACGCGCCGCCCGGAGCTCGCCGTCCCCGGCTCCGGTCTCCTCTCCAAGTCCGGCGACCCTCCGACGAGCTCCAAGCTCCGGCCGACGAACCTCGTAGAGCGTGCCAGATCTGAGATCTAAAATCTCGAGGGTCGACTTTTTGCCCGAAACCCTAGTTCATATGCTCCTGTTCATCGTGCTATAACTTTGCATCCGTAGCTCCGTTTGCGCATATAGCATATCAAAATGTTCGTCTCAGAGAGTACATCATTTCATTCCATTGCATCATTTTCATTTGAGTTCATCTTGATGCCCGAAATGCTGTTAGAAGAGTGCTACTTGAGTTAATTGTCAGATCTGCTCCATTTAGATATTTGTCATTTTTGCCATGATTATTGTGTGCATGATATGCCCATGAGCTCTACATATGTTTTGTTAAGGGTTTTGCCATCTTTCCAGAGGTGCAACCCATGTATTTTTGTGATGTGTGTGGTGACTAGCACAAGCTTGCAAAGTGAGGCACTTGGTAATGCTGATTTCAGGGACTTAGCATTTCCACTAAGTCCTTGATCTGTTTATCTCATATGCCATATGTTCATGTTGTTTCCTAGTGATCCGTGCCTCTTTTGAGGATGATCAGTAAGGATGTTTTGTTAATCTTGTAGTGCTTTATCCATCCATGTTTTGTTTGCAATTATGGAGCACCCTAGCTTGAGTCAATCGAGCTCTACTTTTGCTACTTCGTGAATCTGGGCAGATTGTCTACTTGTTAGCGATTTTGCCGAGGATGTTGTAGTTGATCCGTGCATGCTATGCTATTGTTCTTGCCATGTCTAGCTTGCATTTTGTGTATTCTTGATGGGTGTATGCTTAGATTGTCATGACTTGCTCCGTAGTGAGTGCATCGAGCTCGTAAACATGCCTACTTGATATCTGTTTCAGCATGCTCCAGTTTTCACTAAGTCTGAGAACTGATTATGTTTTTGCCATGTTCACATGCTTGCAATTGTATTTTCTGATCCCTTTTGGCTCAAGGTCACTAAGGGACTTTTGTTAAGCTCTTTGAGTAGCTCCATGCCATGCTTTACTTTGCCATGTTCAGGTCCTGTAGCATGATAGTTTTGTTGCTCCGAAGAGTGCTATCTGATCTGAAATTCCAGACAAGTGTTAATTTCACTAAGTCTGAGATCTGTTTACCATATGCATTTTTGCCATGCTTGTTTGAACCTGTTAATGGATGAATTGGCCGTAGCTCAGTGCTAGACTTTTGTTAAGCATCTTAATGCATCCCTGCCATGTATTTTGATGCCATGTTTGGGTGCTGTAGCATGTTCATCTCGTTGCATTTAGATGGCTACTTGCTGTAAATCGCAGACCGTGTCATATTTTGAATCGCTTGCCATTTCCAAACCGTAACTCCGATTCTCGGCGTTCTTTATATCGTTTTCAAGCGATTTCATCTCATCTTTCCAGTGGCACACATCCAAGTTGAGGCCAGGTTCATGCATTTCCTTGTCAAATCTTGCATATGCATCCCGCATCGCATCCCGCATAGCATATCCATCCTTGCATCATATTGTTTGATCCTTGCACGTGGTTGATTGTGTCTTGTTTGCTTGTTTGTCTTGTTTGGGTAGAGCCGGGAGACGAGTTCGCTAACGAGGAGCCCGTTGAGTTTGCTTTCGAGGATCCAGTCAACTCTGACAACTTTGCAGGCAAGATGATCATACCCTCGAAATCACTACTATCTTTGCTTTGCTAGATGCTCGCTCTTTTGCTATGCCAATGCTATGATGCCTACCACTTGCTTTCAAGCCTCCCAAATTGCCATGTCAAACCTCTAACCCACCATGTCCTAGCAAACCGTTGATTGGCTATGTTACCGCTTTGCTCAACCCCTCTTATAGCGTTGCTAGTTGCAGGTGAAGATTGGAGACCGTTCCTTGTTGGAACATTTATTTACTTGTTGGGATATCATTATATTGCCATGTTATCTTAATGCATCTATATACTTGGTAAAGGGTGGAAGGCTCGGCCTCTCGCCTAGTGTTTTGTTCCACTCTTGCCGCCCTAGTTTCCGTCATATCGGTGTTATGTTCCCGGATTTTGCGTTCCTTACGCGGTTGGGTTATAATGGGAACCCCTTGATAGTTCGCCTTGATTAAAGCTTTTCCAGCAATGCCCAACCTTGGTTTTACCATTTGCCACCTAGCCTCTTTTTCCCTTGGGTTTCCGGAGCCCGAGGGTCATCTTATTTTAGCCCCCCCGGCCAGTGCTCCTCTGAGTGTTGGTCCAACCGAGCGATGTCCGGGGCTACCAGGGGCAACTCTGGGCTGGCCTACCCGACGTCTGGCTCATCTGAGTGTGCCCTGAGAACGAGATATGTGCAGCTCCTATCGGGATTTGTCGGCACATTCGGGCGGTGTTGCTGGTCTTGTTTTAACCTGTCGAAGTGTCTTGAAGAACCGAGGTACCGAGTCTGATCGGAACGTCTCGGGAGGAGGTCTATTCCTTCGTTGACCGTGAGAGCTTGTCATGGGCTAAGTTGGGACTCCCCTGCAGGGATTTGAACTTTCGAAAGCCGTGCCCGCGGTTATGGGCAGATGGGAATTTGTTAATGTCCGGTTGTAGATAACTTGAACCTTAACTTAATTAAAATGAATCAACTGAGTGTGTTACCGTGATGGCCTCTTCTCGGCGGAGTCCGGAAGTGGACACGGTGTTGGAGTAATGTTTGCGCAGGTTGTCCTCTAGTTTCTCGCTCACGCTTTGCCTTCTCTTCTCGCACTCTTTTGCGAACAGGATAGCCACCATATATGCTAGTCGCTTGCTGCAGCTCCACTTATATTTACCTTGCCTTACCTATAAGCTTAAATAGTCTTGATCGTGAGGGTGCGAGATTGCTGAGTCCCTGTGGCTCACAGATCACTATTACACCAGATGTAGGGCCTGATGATTCCGCTCCAGGTGACGCGCTTGAGCTCAAGTGGGAGTTCGACAAGGACTCTCAACGATACTACGTGTCTTTTCCTGATGATCAGTAGTGGTGCCCAGTTGGGGTGATCGGGACCGTGTCACATGTTGGGTTGTATTTTATTTTGGCGCCGTAGTCGGGCCATGAGTGTTTGGATGATGTAATGCTATTTATGTACTTGATTGACGTGGCGAGTGTAAGCCAACTATGCTATCTCCCCTTTTATTATCTATATTACATGGGATGTTGTGAAGATTGCCTAACTTGCGACATATGCCTTCAATGCGATTATGCCTCTAAGTCGTGCCTCGACACGTGGGAGCTATAGTCGCATCGAGGGTGTTACAAGTTGGTAATCAGAGCCTTCCCCGACCTTAGGAGCCCCATTGCTTGATCGTTTTTAGCGGCCGAGTTGTGTCTAGAAAAATGTTTTGAGTCATTTAGGAATTATATATCGGAGAGTTTAGGAATTCATTTTACTTCCTAGTCTCCTCATCGCTCTGGTAAGGCATCCTGACGTAGAGTTTTGACTCTTCTCTTCTCAAATTTCACTAAAAAAAATTTAGGATCACGCGGGTATCTTGGAATCGTTCCGATGGTTTTATGATGAGAACATTGTCTTGGTGCCTCCTGTCAGGGGTTTTGTGGAAGTGTCCCGGGGAGTTGAGCTCTGAGGTGTTGTCGTCATAATTTTATCGTTGCAGTTCTGGAATACCTGAGTTTAGTACGCCGACATCGAAAATCTCTTTTATGCAGTTCGTTGGTGAGATAACCTCGACGCCACCCAGTACTGGGGCGGGAGTTCGGAGTATCGCCATAACTTGTATAACAGATGCTTTTCGAAGGTTGAGGTAGATGGTTTCCGAAGTTTTCTTGGTTATGTGTTGAAGGATGGATACAGCTGGATGTAGGATTTGCTAGTTTGGGTGAGATATTATGCTTCCCCTGTATCCCCAACACCTGATTGCATAACCGGAAAGGTTCGGGAGTTTCATAGGTGGGAATTCTAGTAGCTCTAGTTCTTCTTCCACGGATATTTGGTTTGAGATTGGGATTTCTTACCGATTATTCGTTCTTGATCCGTACCTTGTTGATTTATTTCTCTACCTAAATTCTAAGTGGCTTCTCAATTTATGGATATGTGACCATTTCCAGTGGAATGCATTCGTTCTTATGTTCGGATGTGAAGACTATATGTTGCAATTTCAACCCGTTGATTCAGCTTCATTTTATCTGTCATTGTGCTAACGGTTGTCACCCTCTTCAGGATGGCTCCCGCTAAGAGCAGCAACCAGAATCAGAATCAGGATCCGCCACCACCTCCACCTCCTCCGGAGGCATGGCAAGCTGTGATGGCCGCAACCAATGCAAACACACAGTTGATCATGCAAATTCTCCAAGAGCGCAATCAAGGCAACCAAGGGAACCAAGGCAACAATCAGAATCACTTTGCTACACTCAACCAGTTCCTTGCTAACGGGCCAAAGACTTTCAGCAATTGTGTTGAGGCAACCGATGCTGACGATTGGCTCGTGGATCTGTGCAAGCATTTCGAGTGCAGTAACGTCAGGCCTGAGGACTTTGTCAAGTTCGCTTCCTTCCAACTCAAAGATCAAGCTGCAGAATGGTTCCAGCAGTACAAGGATTCCAGAGGTGGACGTGTTATTACCTGGGATGAATTCCGTCAAGATTTCAGAGCTCACCATATCCCTCAGAGCAGTGGTTGAAAGCAAGCGTGAGGAATTCCGCAACCTGAAGCAAGGCTCTTTGTCTGTCTATGACTACAACAAGTTGTTCAGAAGCTCGCCCGCTTTGCCAAGCAGGACGTCCCTGATGAGAAGAGCATGATATACCAGTTCAGGGGTGGTCTCAGAGAAGAAATCAGCTAGCTCTTGTTCTCTTTGAGCCCTTGAGGTACGATGAGTTCTACAACCATGGCATTGAAGCAGAGGCTGCTCAACTAAGTGATGCTTCCAAGAAGCGAGTCAGAGATGTTAACTCCTTCTTCTCTACTCAAAGTGGCCAAGCAGCAGAAGTATGGCTTCCTCCTCCTCCGTTTCGTCAGCCATAATCAGCAGAAGAGCAAAGGTGGCAGTGGATCTTCCACCCACCCAACCCTGGCTTTCAGAACAAGACTTCGTCTCAAGCTCCAAGATCCGAGGTGCTCCGTTACCACTCGCTGCTTTCAGAGGTCACGTGCAACAAGTGCCAACAGAAGGGTCACTATGCCAACAAGTGTCTCAACCAGAGGCGTCCTTCCTCCTCCTCCTCCTTGTGAGATCGCAAGTACAGCTATGGTCAAGCATAACACCAAGTCCGCCAAGGTTAACTTGCTGATGCAGCTCAGGCAGAGGACTCGCCAGAAGTGATTATGGGTAACCTTCCTATTAATGACATTCCGCAAGAGTTCTTTTTGACACTGGTGCATCTTTATCATTTTTATCGAAGCCTTTTGCATCAATGCATGATGTGCATACTATTGATTTGCCTAAGCCGATAGCGGTTTCTTCTCCGGGTTTGTTCATGAACACCAAAATGATGGCTCCGGATGTACTATCACGTTTGGGTGATTACAAGTTCCATTCTTCTCTATGGTTTCTTGGTAACTCGGATATTGATCTTATTCTCGGGATGGATTTGCTTCTAGCATAAGGCGCATCTTGATTGTGCAGCCCAGGCAGATTCAATTGACTCATTCGTCTGAGGATGTAATTGTCTTTGCCGCTCGGGATAATACCATCCGTCTGTTTTCTCTCAATGAGAAGGGTGAACTGGATGCTATCTCGCAAATTCCAGTCGTTTGCGAATATCAAGACGTCTTTCCAGAAGAGCTTCCAGGAATGCCTCCGCACCGGCCAGTTGAATTCGTCATTGATCTTGAGCCTGGCACGGAACCTGTGTGCAAGCGTCCTTACAAGCTCGGACCTGAAGAGTTGAAGGAGCTGAAGAAGCAACTCGATATTCAAGAGGAATGGGTCTCATCCGGCCTAGTTCTTCTCCGTGGGGTTGTGGTGTTCTTTTTGTGAAGAAGAAGGATGGAACGGACCGACTTTGTGTTGATTACCGTCCATTGAACAAGAAGACTATCAAGAACAAATACCCACTTCCCAACATCAACGAGCTGTTCGAACAACTCAAAGGTGCCCAAGTATTCTCCAAGCTTGATCTCCGTATGGGTTATCATCAGATTCGAATCCGTGAGCAAGATATCCCCAAGACGGCTTTCAGGACAAGCTATGGTTCATATGAATACACTGTCATGTCTTTTGGCCTCGTCAACGCTCCTCCGACTTTCTCTCGCATGATGAACTTCATCTTCAACGCCTACACCAATGACTTTGTTTTGGTCTATCTCGACGACATTCTGGTTTTCTCGAAGAACAAGGAAGATCATGCCAAGCACTTGCGTTTGGTGCTTGATAAGCTGAGGGAACACCAGTTCTACGCCAAGTTCTCCAAGTGCGAATTTTGGCTCGATGAGGTCCTTTATCTTGGTCATATCATCTCTGCCAAGGGCATTGCGATGAATCCTGAGAAGGTGTCTGCAATTGTGAATTGGGAACCTCCTCAGAACGTGAAGCAACTCCGTAGCTTCCTCGGTCTCGCAAGCTATTGTCGAAGATTCGTTGAAAACTTTTCTAAGATCGTGAAGCCTCTCTCAAATCTTCTCCAGAAGCACGTCAAGTACGTTTGGTCTCCGGAGTGTGACATTGCTTTCAACACTTTGAAAGAGAAATTGATCACTGCTCCAGTTCTGACTCCGCCTGATGAATCCAAGCCGTACGAGGTCTTTTGTGATGCCTCTCTCCAAGGTCTTGGCACAGTGTTGATGCAAGAGAAGAAAGTTGTTGCTTATACCTCTCGCCAGTTAAAGCCCAATGAGAAGAACTACCCCACTCATGATCTCGAGTTGGCGGCAGTTGTGCATGCTCTTTTGACTTGGAGACATCTTTTATTGGGAAGAAAAGTGGACATCTTCACTGACCATAAGAGTCTCAAGTACATTTTCACTCAGCCTAATCTCAACCTCAGGCAAACCTGATGGGTCGAAATGATTCAAGAGTATAATCCGAGTATCGAGTATACTCCAGGAAAGGCCAATGTGATTGCTGACGCATTGAGCAGGAAGGCTTATTGCAATAGTCTGATTCTCAAGCCTTATCAACCCGAGCTTTGTGAAGCTTTCCACAAACTTAATCTGCAAGTTGTTCCTCAAGGTTACCTCGCCAACCTTCAAGTCTCTCCTACCTTGGAAGACCAGATTCGCCAAGCCCAGCTTCTTGATGCTATGGTGAAAAAGGTGAAGATTGGGATTGCCAAGAGTCAACCCAAGTACAAGTGCTACCGCCTTGATGACAAGGATACTCTCTTCTTCGAGGATCGTATTGTTGTGCCCAAAGGTGACCTTCGTAAAGTGGTCATGAACGAGGCTCACAATTCTCTCCTCTCCATCCTCCCTGGGAGCACGAAGATGTATCAGGACCTCAAGCAGGCTTATTGGTGGACTCGAATGAAGCGCGAGATTGCTCAATTCGTGAATGAGTGTGATGTCTGCAGAAGAGTGAAGGCAGAACACCAAAGGCCAGCTGGTCTCCTCCAACCTCTTGCCATTCCAGAATGGAAGTTTGACCACATTGAGATGGACTTCGTGACTGGGTTTCCAAAGTCCAAACGTGGCAATGATGCTATATTCGTTGTCATCGACAAACTCACCAAAGTGGCTCACTTTCTGCCTATTAAAGAGTCAATCACTGCAGCTCAATTGGCGGAACTCTATACCTCTCGAATTATCTCTCTGCACGGTATTCCACAAGTGATCTCCTCAGACCGTGGCAGCATCTTTACCTCCAAGTTTTGGGATTCTTTTCAGAAGGCCATGGGCACCAACATCCGCTTCAGCACAGCTTTCCATCCTCAAACTAGCAGTCAAGTCGAGCGTGTCAACCAGATTCTTGAAGATATGCTCAGGGCTTGTGTGATCTCCTTCGGCATGAAGTGGGAGGATTGTCTTCCTTATGCTGAATTCTCCTACAACAACAGTTTTCAAGCAAGTTCGGGCAAGGCCCCATTTGAAATTCTGTATGGCAGGAAGTGCCGTACCCCTCTCAACTGGTCTGAAACCGGTGAACGTCGGCTTCTCGGAAATGACTTAATCACAGAGGCAGATGAAATGTGTAAAGTCATTCGAGATAACCTCAAAGCAGCCCAATCCCGCCAGAAGAGCTACTATGATAGTAAGCACCGTGATTTGGTTTTCGAGATCGGAGATCATGCTTACCTCCGCGTCTCTCCAATGAAAGGTACTCGTCGCTTTGGTATCAAAGGGAAGCTTGCCCCTAGATACGTGGGACCTTTCAAGATTGTCAGCAAAAGAGGCGATCTCGCCTATCAACTCGAGCTTCCTTCAAACTTTGCAAATGTGCATGACGTGTTCCATGTCTCTCAGCTCTTGAGCTCCAAGAAGATCTCTCTTATCGTGAGCACCCAGTTGCTATTCTTGAAGAGATCTGAACGCAAGACTCGCAACAAGTCAATCAAATTTCCTCAAAGTCAAGTGGTCACACCATTCCGACCGTGAAGCTACCTAGGAACGCGAGATCACCTCCGTTCTGAGTACCCGGCGTTCTTTTTAGTCCTAGATCTCGGACGAGATCCTTCGTAGTGTGGAGTGTTGTAACACCCCGGATATGACTTTCCCAATATGTTTTCCAACTCTTGTCGTTTCCGGCTTTAAGTTATTTTATTTTCTCGGGTTCGGGTTTTTGTCTCCATGTGTTGTTATCGTTGTCATGCATCTCTTATCATGTCATCATGTGCATTGCATTTGCATACGTGTTCATCTCATGCATTCGAGCATTTTCCCCGTTGTCCGTTTTGCATTCCGGCGCTTCGTTCTCCTCCAGTGGTCAATTCTACTTTTCTTTCGTGTGTGGGGATTAAACATTTCCGGATTGGACCGAGACTTGCCAAGCGGCCTTGGTTTACTACCGGTAGACCGCCTGTCAAGTTTCGTACCATTTGGACTTCGTTTGATACTCCAACGGTTAACCGAGGGACCGAAAAAGCCTCGTGTGTGTTGCAGCCCAACACCCCTCCAAGTTGGCCCAAAACCCACCTAAACCTTCTCCATCATCTAGAGCGTTCGATCACGATCGCATGGCCGAAAACCGCACCTCATTTGGACTCTCCTAGCTCCCTCCACCTCTATTTAAAAGCCCCTCCTCGAAAATCCGGATCTCCCCCGTTCGAAACCCTAGTTCCAGCACCTCCGCGCGACCGGACACGTCCGGTCCGGCCGAACGAAATCGCCCCGCCAACCACGAGCCGCCACGTGGGCAGCCGCGCCCACATCGCCGCCTCCTCCCGCCGCCGGCCCGCTCAGCCCGCGAGGGGCCCTCCCGGGCCCGGGTCCGACGCCACCTGCCCGCGGGACGCCGCCCTCACCGCGCCGCCCGCCTCTCCTTCGCCGGTCACCGCCGCCATCGCCGACCGCCGCCCAGTGCACCGGAGCCCGCCGCCGCTCCGCCTCGTCGCCGCACCCGGCGTCGCGCGCCACCGCGCCGGCCGCCGCCGACCCGGCCCCGCCGGCAACGCGCGCCCGGAGCTCGCCGTCCCCGGCTCCGGTCTCCTCTCCAAGTCCGGCGACCCTCCGACGAGCTCCAAGCTCCGGCCGACGAACCTCGTAGAGCGTGCCAGATCTGAGATCTAAAATCTCGAGGGTCGACTTTTTGCCCAAAACCCTAGTTCATATGCTCCTGTTCATCGTGCTATAACTTTGCATCCGTAGCTCCGTTTCACGCATATAGCATATGAAAATGTTCGTCTCAGAGAGCACATCATTTCATTCCATTGCATCATTTTGATTTGAGTTCCTCTTGATACCCGAAATGCTGTTAGAAGAGTGCTACTTGAGTTAATTGTCAGATCTGTTACTCCATTTAGATATTTGTCATTTTTTCCATTATTATTGTGTCCATGATATGCCCATGAGCTCTACATATGTTTTGTTAAGGTTTTGCCATCTTTCCAGAGGTGCAACCCATGTATTTTTGTGATGTGTGTGGTGACTAGCACAAGCTTGCAAAGTGAGGCACTTGGTAATGCTGATTTCAGGGACTTAGCATTTCCACTAAGTCCTTGATCTGTTTATCTCATATGGCCATATGTTCATGTGTTTCCTAGTGATCCGTGCCCCTTTTGAGGATGATCAGTAAGGATGTTTTGTTAATCTTGTAGTGATCTATCCATCCATGTATTTTTTTGCAATTATGGAGCAACCTAGCTTGAGTCAATCGAGCTCTACTTTTGCTACTTCGTGAATCTGGGCAGATTGTCTACTTGTTAGCGATTTTGCCGATGATGTTGTAGTCTATCCGTGCATGCTATGCTATTGTTCTTTCCATGTCTAGCTTGCATTTTGTGTATTCTTTATGGATGTATGCTTAGATTGTCATGACTTTCTCCGTAGTGAGTGCATCGAGCTCGTAAACATGCCTACTAGATATTTGTTTCAGCATGCTCCAGTTTTCACTAAGTCTGAGAACTGATTATGTTTTTGCCATGTTCACATGCTTGTAATTGTATTTTATGATCCCTTTTGGCTCAAGGTCACTAAGGGATTTTGTTAAGCTCTTTGAGTAGCTCCATGCCATGCTTTACTTTTCCATGTTTAGGTCCTGTAGCATGTAGTTTTGTTGCTCCGAAGAGTGCTATCTGATCTGAAATCCAGACAAGTGTTAATTTCACTAAGCCTGAGATCTGTTTACCATATGCATTTTTGCCATGCTTGTTTGAACCTCTTAATTGATGAATTGGCCATAGCTCAGTGCTAGACTTTTGTTAAGCATCTTGAATGCATCCCCGCCATGTATTTTGATGCCATGTTTGGGTGCTGTAGCATGTTCATCTCGTTGCATTTAGATGGCTACTTGCTGTAAATCGCAGACCGTGGTCATATTTGACTTGCTTGCCATTTCCAAACCGTAACTCCAATTCTGGCGTTCTTTATATCGTTTTCAAGCGATTTCATCTCATCTTTCCAGTGGCACACTTGGATTCCCATGTTGAGGCAAGGTTGATGCTTTCCCTGTCAAATCTTGCATATGCATCCCGCATCGCATCCCGCATAGCATACCATCCTTGCATCTAATTGTTTGAGCTTTGCACGTGGTTGATTGTGTTCCGTTTTGCTTGTTTGTCTTGTTTGGGTAGAGCCGGGAGACGAGTTCGCTAACGAGGAGCCCGTTGAGTTTGCTTTCGAGGATCCAGTCAACTCTGACAACTTTGCAGGCAAGATGATCATACCCTCGAAATCACTACTATCTTTGCTTTGCTAGATGCTCGCTCTTTTGCTATGCCAATGCTACGATGCCTACCACTTGCTTTCGAGCCTCCCAAATTGCCATGTCAAACCTCTAACCCACCATATCCTAGCAAACCGTTGATTGACTATGTTACCGCTTTGCTCAACCCCTCTTATAGTGTTGCTAGTTGCAGGTGAAGATTGGAGACCGTTCCTTCTTGGAACATTTATTTACTTGTTGGGATATCATTATATTGCCATGTTATCTTAATGCATCTATATACTTGGTAAATGGTGGAAGGCTCGGCCTCTCGCCTAGTGTTTTGTTCCACTCTTGCCACCCTAGTTTCCGTCATATCGGTGTTATGTTCCCGGATTTTGCGTTCCTTACGCGGTTGGGTTATAATGGGAACCCCTTGATAGTTCGCCTTGATTAAAGCTTTTCCAGCAATGCCCAACCTTGGTTTTACCATTTTCCACCTAGCCTCTTTTTCCCTTGGGTTTCCGGAGCCCGAGGGTCATCTTATTTTAGCCCCCCCGGGCCAGTGCTCCTCTGAGTGTTGGTCCAACCGAGCGATGTCCGGGGCTACCAGGGGCAACTCTGGGCTGGCCTACCCGACGTCTTGCTCATCCGGTGTGCCCTGAGAACGAGATATGTGCCGCTCCTATCGGGATTTGTCGGCACATCTGGGTGGTGTTGCTGGACTTGTTTTAACCTGTCGAAGTGTCTTGAAGAACCGAGGTACCGAGTCTGATCGGAACGTCTCGGGAGGAGGTCTATTCCTTCGTTGACTGTGAGAGCTTGTCATCGGCTAAGTTGGGACTCCCTGTAGGGATTTGAACTTTCGAAAGCCGTGCCCGCGGTTATGGGCAGATGGGAATTTGTTAATGTCCGGTTGTAGATAACTTGAACCTTAACTTAATTAAAATGAATCAACAGTGTGAGTTACCGTGATGGCCTCTTCTCGGCGGAGTCCGGGAAGTGGACACGGTGTTGGAGTAATGTTTGCGCAGGTTGTCCTCTAGTTTCTCGCTCACGCTTTGCCTTCTCTTCTCGCCCTCTTTTGCGAACAGGATAGCCACCACATATGCTAGTCGCTTGCTGCAGCTCCACTTATATTTACCTTGCCTTACCTATAAGCTTAAATAGTCTTGATCGCGAGGGTGCGAGATTGCTGAGTCCCTGTGGCTCACAGATTACTATTACACCAGATGCAGGGCCTGATGATTCCGCTCCAGGTGACGCGCTCGAGCTCAAGTGGGAGTTCGACGAGGACTCTCAACGATACTATGTTTCTTTCCTGATGATCAGTAGTGGTGCCCAGTTGGGGGTGATCGGGACCGTGTCGCATGTTGGGTTATCTTTTATTTTGGCGCCGTAGTCGGGCCATGAGTGTTTGGATGATGTAATGTTATTTATGTACTTGATTGACGTGGCGAGTGTAAGCCAACTATGTTATCTCCCCTTTTATTTATATTACATGTCTGTGAAGATCTGGTGCTAGTAGGTTGCTAGTAGTGTTAATTACTCCTTGTAGTTGATGCTAGTTGGTTTAATTGGTGGAAGATCATATGTTCAGATCCTATATGCACATTAATACCCCTCTGATTATGAACATGTTTATGCTTTGTGAGTAGTTACTTTTGTTCCTGAGGACATGTGAGAAGTCTTGCTATTAGTAGTCATGTGAATTTGGTATTCGTTCGATATTTTGATGAGATGTATGTTGTCTCTCCTCTAGTGGTGTTATGTGAACGTCGACTACATGACACTTCACCATTATTTGGGCCTAGAGGAAGGCATTGGGAAGTAATAAGTAGATGATGGGTTGCTAGAGTGACAGAAGCTTAAACCCTAGTTTATGCGTTGCTTCGTAAGGGGCTGATTTGGATCCATATGTTTCATGCTATGGTTAGGTTTACCTTAATACTTTTGTTGTAGTTGTGGATGCTTGCAATAGAGGTTAATCATAAGTGGGATGCTTGTCCAAGTAAGGGCAGTACCCAAGCACCGGTCCACCCACATACCAAATTATCAAAGTACCGAACGCGAATCATATGAACGTGATGAAAACTAGCTTGACGATATTCCCATGTGTCCTCGGGAGCGCTTTTCTCTATATAAGAGTTTGTCCAGGCTTGTCCTTTGCTACAAAAAGGATTGGGCCACCTTGCTGCACTTTATTTACTTTTGTTACTTGTTGCTCGTTACAATTATATCCTATCACAAAACTATCTGTTACCACTTATTTCAGTACTTGCAGAGAATACCTTGTTGAAAACCGCTTATCATTTCCTTCTGCTCCTCGTTGGGTTCGACACTCTTACTTATCGAAAGGACTACGATAGATCCCCTATACTTGTGGGTCATCAAGACTCTTTTCTAGCGCCGTTCCAGGAGTGTGAGCGCCTTTGGAGTGAAGTCCTTTGGTAGGTGGAATTGTAAGGAAAATTTATATAGTGTGCTGAAATTATTGTCAGCTTGCAGCTGTTATATTAATTCGCTATCTGTGAAATTAAGTGCCTACTAACCAATTGCTGGTTAGCTCGGGGTATCCCTTCACCATCGACGACGTTGATAGCTCGAGATCTCTACGGAGTCAGAAGCAATAGAGGTTGCTCCCTGGCCCAACTCTACTGAAGAATCTTATTGAGTCCTACTGAAAATGAAACTGTTTTGACTTCTGAAGATCTCTTGCGTGGAATATAATAGAACTAAAATGGCTAGCATCCTTTATGAGGAGATGGAAGCAATACATCTGTGAGGCATCTAAATATTATGTGGTAAGTTGTGGGATTATTTAGAGGTCTGTTGTGCAGGTGTTTTGCTTATCCCCCGATGATGTATCAAGAAGAACGTCTTCCCATTATATCTTTGTGAGGGAGACGCTATATCAACTTATCGATGATATCTCAGTTTATGTAATAAGATTTATATGGGATTGCTATGAACTTACAATACGATTCATTTGAACATCTTGATCATCAGAGAGTTGTACTTCCTTATGTCATGCTCTGTTCATCATGATTAGGTGAATTAACTATATAATTATTGGCTCTCGCAAAGGAGGAATGTGAGCATCACTCAAGCAGGAGCTTAATTCAATCATGTCCGCGATCCTTAATGTCGCGGGTTATATTTCCCATTTGTTATGTCTGATTGTATGGTAGCGATATTAAGATTCCCGTCGGCATGTAAGTTTAGTAGTATTGGCACACGTGGTTCCGATAGGCCAACGTGAGAAACCCCTCAAACCTGAATCTACAGTACATCGCCGCAGAGGCTAGTCACCCACCAAGACGCCCAGGTACAAAGAGCCGCCTGCTTTATCGATGGAGAGTCGACGCAAGGCATGGCCAACCAGTTAACACTACAACGTGTGATTCCTGCTAGCGTGTGACACCACAGTTCCCGTGAGGACCGCTATGCTTTTAGGGTAAAGACACTCTGACTTCGGACCTTTCCTACACGAAGCCGCTTGGAGTCGGCCTTCTGAGCTCCAACTATTAACCCGTATAATCTCTCATCAAGTATGGACGGGGCAGGCCATATGTTGGGACAATCTGACGAGCGTGAAGCCGAACCTCGGGCCGTGGCTTAGCCGATGAAGCGGCAGGGGAGTGGCCAATGAAGCCCACTCCCGCCACCAAGGCATGCACGCCGTACCCCGGAAGATCTCCGTGCGGCGTGGCACTGTTGCCATGCCGGCCCTGACATCAGCACCGCAGGACCGAATCCTGCACCCACGACGGCTTGTCTGTACGGCCCAGAGGCAGCGGGTCCCACCAGTCAGTGAGACCCCAGGAGACGGCAAGAGGACCACCAGTCGGACCCGTCGGGAGTCGGCCCGGGGAGTCGGCCGAGCCCTCCCCCGGGGCCCAGCGCCACCATTAATCAAGATGTGATGGAGAGTGGCAATAGTGATCGCCCGCCAGGCGGCGGGGCTGTTGCCACGACCCCATGATCAAGCCCGCGTCATCAGAAGCACGGCTACAGTAATCAGCAGCCGGCAAGACCCGCCCGCGGCGGACGCGGCCTGTCGGCTCCGTACCAGGCCAGTCGGCGGGGCCCCCAGTCGGTCGGCGGGAAGAAGGAGGCCAGAGGCGCTGACGGCTGGGCCCGCGTCCCAGCCGGATTACCATTGTACCCCTGGGGGGTAGGCCTATATAAACCCCCCAGGGCACCCATGCAAAGGGTTGGAACCCATTAGCTCTAGCCAAATCATATAAGGGAGAGAGCTAGCCTTGCCCTCTCCTACCTCCAGAAAACAGCTCAAAGGAGCAACATGCACTTTGCCATAGTGATCATGCGGAGACCCCACAGAGCAGCATAGCATAGGAAGTGGATATATCTCCCTGCCGAAGCCGACAATGCGACTGCTTGTCATCCTGCTAAAGAATTTTCATTTGCATAGTACGCAGACGGTAATAGATTCCGAGTTCTCCTGTGCTGTAACATCTAGACATATCGTCCATTCAACTTTCTCTCCCTATGCTTTCTTAATGACACAAGAGACCGGCACGCGGAATCAAACCAGTTGGCGGACTCCTCGTTATGCGGTAAACATCACCATCCCGAGCCGGGAATCCTAATCTCATTCCTTTGGCAAGTCCGCACCTAACCCCCGACATTTGGGCGCCCACTGGGGCCTGGTACCGCCACGTCCGGAGACCTGTTCTGGACGGGAACCCCTTTTCCTCCCTGGCGAGCGCAGCCAAGCCAGGCACAGCCAGACGGAGTTTGCGCGACGCTGCGTGCTGCGCGTTGAGATCGCCTGCGCAGCCAGCTGCCTCGGCCGAACTTGTCGGCGAGGTTCGCCTCTCCGACGAACCTGCATCCAACGCAGGCACGGGCGGCTCCCGAGAGCCTCCTCGCGGGCCTCCTCGATCAACTCCACGTTTTCGGCGAGCCTGCCGTAGACTTGGAGTCTGTAGGCTCCACCGACCCGATGCTGGTCGACTCCGACACCGCGTCGCTCGACGCGTTCCCCAACTAATGTGGTGGTCTACGACGAACCTCTCCCTCGCGGAGAGCAACGGAAGCACCGTCACCGAGGTGCTAGTCATCAATCATAACAAGCTCCCCGGCGGAGGAGCGCATGACTCACTCGGCGCGGCGCTACAGGACTCACTACGCCGCATTCCGGAACGACTACGCAGAGACGTTGGAGGCGCGGCCTTCATTCGTTGAAGGCGACCCTTCCCGATCGTAGAGAAGCGCTCTATAGCGCGCACCGCCGTTCAGTCTGCGAGTGTCATAAGTAAGCAGGCCAAACCCCTATCCGTTCCCCCGCAAGCGGCGACAGAAGCTGACCAGCATGAGACGCTTGTCAGAGCCTACCAGAAGGAGAATGGATCGGGTAGGCGCGCTCGCCGGCCCCGATAGGCCAGCCGCCTTGCGCGTGTATCTTTCTCTCTATGAACTCTTAAGCAGCGCGCTTAAGCCATCGCAACCTTTATTGCTCAAGGCAGACCGCCAACTGCTGTACTGCTACACCAGTGAGAACATTCCGTAGTATTCTGTTCTTAACGTAACAAGAACCGCCCAGTGCATAGTCTGAGCGGCAGCTCTGCTTGATCATATTCTCGATTTGCGAGACGTTAGAAACCCGCCTGCTCTGATGGAATGGAGCGAGATCCTATGACGGGCGCTTCCCGCACCACCTGGCCGTGTAGGCCATGCCGCAGAAATCGAAGCCGTCGCATTTAACAACCTGACACAGAGCACCGCGAACCTTAGCGCTTTCTCAAAAAACGATTGACCCTTCGCAATGAGATCCAAGTCGGCGTAGCGATCTCGGACGACTGACTGGCGCGCCCGAGAAAGAAGAGGATAAGGAGCCGAGTGCCGCAGTCCCAGCCCTATTTAGTCGGACTCTCTTTATATACCACTCTCTAAGCGCGACTCAGTACGGCCCGCTCCCTGAGTAGCAGGTGGAACGACGGGACGACTGATCCACCTCCCCCTCCTACGCCAGGATGAGCGGCTCTCCTCTTCTGAGCTCGTCTACCTGTTAACATCCCCGAACTTAGATAGCGATCTCTTTTTCGGTACATTATCAGCTAAGTTTTGCAAATAAGTTGGGGAATTGCAGCTTGTCTCTAGCGTTAGTCAAATAGAACGGGGGATTTAGAGATGACACGTAGAACTATTATTCTTAAAATCTCTTCTACCAAATTCGAAGCAACTACATACTGATATTTAAAATAACTAAAGGCAAAGTGATCGGCGACCGCCTTGCCTAAACACCGATATATTCAGAGCTTTTGGTGCCCGTGAGGTCCATAAACAGCCCAGAGTACACACCTCCATCTGCTTCGAGTATGACATGCAGGCAAGTCCTGCAGGACATGTCCGCCACTTCACGACTATATACCCTCGCACAAGCTGGTAAAATCTAGCCAAGATGCAGCTTTGGCCTTGTCTCCCCCGCCTGTTCGAAGTCGCCACCCCGTACTCTCGACTGACGAGCCTCATTTCCTCAATCGAATCCAGGGTTCATCTCTCTCCATAGATGACTACGCCCCAAGTTATGACCGGCTCCTGAACCGGGTAAGAGACTGGGAGCGTGTGCAGGCCTGCACTCAGTGCGTCCTCTCTAGACCTCCATAATCCTGGGTCCCTTATGATCAAGAACCAAAGCCTTCCAATCTTGTAGATGCATAAAGATCATTAGGCAAAACGCTATAATATAGCTGCCGACCAGTGCTCAATGAATCCCGCTCACGGTCTAGCGCACTCCGATCTACATGGTTAGAGATATACAAACCTACGACAATAACGCTACAATAGCACATGAGCCCCACGCGAGCCTCGATGCTTCAACAGCTGTCGACTTCACCAAGACGTCGTTCGAATCCCTTATCGCCGCACAATGATGACACCAGAGATGTATCTACAATGTTCGGGTTCCTCACCAAGCTCGCTCTTCAGAGCTTTACTCCTATTAGTAGCGTGCCAACAAGGCGACCCGACGAGTCGACTCCTTATAAAGCCGATCCTATTAACCTCATTCAATTTGGGCCGTGTGAAATGTCTTTCCTCTTGCAATCTCGCTGCTTATGTAGGCTTGCTATCGAGGTTGCATTGCAGCCATCGAGTACTTCACAGAACGGGCATTGATGTAAGGCACCCTCCTCATCGAGCACCAAGCTCCTCTCGACCCGAAGAAACGCAAGGCAAACCCGGACGAGGCTAGTGATCTGTATCATAGCGGACGAACAGTCTACTCTTATAACAGGATTAATCCTTGTTTGCCTTTCACATACAGGCGCGGTAGAATCCGCAGAGCTATCAACATGCACCAACTGGCAAGATGGCCCCTCAATGCTCTCTAGATTAACGTGCCGGCAAGGAAACACCAATCGTCGACAACTTTAGTCAGGCGACCACTAGTGCGCAATCGTATGCCCCCGGCTACACCTACCGCTCGTTCTGTCTCTACCATTTCTTTGCTCTAACGCATATTAAAGCAGATTGACACCTTTACTGCAGCTCCACATAAGGCCATATATACCGAGCTTCTTGAGCTCCTATCTGGGTGGCTATGTCTCTTCCGCCTCCGATCCCGACAAAATGCGAAGGCAGAATTTGCCCAACTGTTTTATTCTGCCTTCTCCTTATGATCATAGACTTCAATGCCGTACTCTCTCTCTAAAGTTCCTAAGTAGCGCAAAGCCATGTGTTCAGAATCACACCATCCCAAATTTCCAGCAATGTGGCCTCTAGTGCTCATCTACCTAATACTACCTGCCCAAGGAGACTTGGCGCTCCTGTCGCGTCCCTGCAAATTTCGCCACTTCTGGGCCGACACCCTGTCGACCATCGCGCCCTTCAGCAATCCCAACCAGTATTGCTATCACGGAACCAATCGCGCTAGTACACAGAACGTAATTCTCCTATTCGTTCTGACTGCTTTCAATTACCCTGAAAAGAACATGGACCTACGTTCTTGGTGTTTTACCGGCTACTTGCTGTGGATGGCCGGATTAAAGAAATCTTATGCACTCATTTTCGCAAATTGAGTATGCTCGTCTATTTGGGCTTTGCTACCGCAGTTTACAAGAGTTTACCTGCGTATATTGCTCCGATCTGGTGCTTTACTTAGTGTGATAATAGCTAGTTGTAATCAGTCTTTCGGAATAACTCCACGAAATGTTGTTAAGTATTTGTAGTAGCATCAGAGACCCAGAGTTCCATCCCGCATGGTCCAAGAAGCCCAGCAGCTGGACCAGGGCCTGATCCATCCCTAAGGTAGGTGATGCCTAGTCCCAAGTGGGGGCCTATGCCTGGTCTTGATCCCACCTCCTCCGGCTACGGATAGGTACAACAGTCGTTTTCCGCGTCTTCTCTGCGGTTCTGAATGACGAACGGCTGTATAGTACCCAAAGCTTGGGTGATTCCTGCGCACGTTTTACACGGGATCTTAGTTCTTTCATGCGAGCAGCGTTTTATCCAGTAATTTATACCGAGTTGTAGAACAGCAACTGTACAAGGACACCATGGAGAAGTTAGGAATCAAGCAAAGACAGCTTCAGAACAGCCGGACTGTGTTCCACGGCATTGTTCCTGGGCTTTCCTGCTCACCAATCGGCAAGATTGATGGACGTCCTCTTCGGAGACAAAGATCACTTCCGCCGAGAGTCGGTTTGGTTTGAGGTGGTGGACCTTGAGAGCCCATACCATGCGCTACTCGGCCGACCCGCCTTGGCCAAGTTCATGGCGGTCCCCCACTACGCCTACCTCAAAATGAAGATGCCCAGTTCCAGGGGAATTCTGACTGTAGCCGGCGACTACCGGAAGTCGTCTGCCTGTGCGGAGAGCAGTCGGCTAGCCGAGTCCCTGGTGATCGGCCGCCCGAGAAGCGGGCTCCTTGCGCGATGGCCGGCAGCAGCCTGTTAGCCCACCGAGCGGATTCAGCACTAGACCGTACTCAGATCCGCAACACCAATAGGACTCGGTTTCTCGATAGATTTGATCCAGTATGGATTCTATTCACCGGCTAAAGAACGGCTCATTGAAGAATGATACCTTTGGATCCGAGCAACTACCCAGAGAGATAAAAGTTCTTTGAGTTACTACACCTGCATAACTTCCAGAGTGCGACGTTGAAACACAACAATCGGAAACGTTCTAAGCAATTCAAGAAAATAGGAAGTGCGATTACTCGCAATTATTCCGCTCGTGATGACGATACGGATAATCTTCGCATGACGCCCCAATAACATGCCAGTGAGAGTGTTAACCGACGGAATTCATCTATCTGATAACCGAAGTACAGCATAAGTTACTATATGTCAATCTAATGGACAAAAGCCCGAGGTCAGAGCGATATCCCACTTCCGTCGCGACCAGAACCCCAATATCAGTAAAGGAAAGACAAAGAGAAGATCTGTCGAGAGAAAAGAGGATAAGCGCCGCTCTCTAGCAGCGCAGGCTCATGTGATGGGACAGTATTGCGTTTCCAAATGCTAGCAAATCCGGTCCTGGGGTACTGAAGCGCAAGAAAATACCAAGCCGTGTTGAACAAGCTCGACAACTCCTCTGTGATTACTTCTTGTTATCATTGAGCTACACCAAGCCTCGAACAAGGCCTTGCTCGCCCTTAGAGAGACCAACAATCTCTACCACGAACTTTTTGAACAGAGTAATGATGAAGACTCCACAGCCGGATGCGATCCTCTTGAGTTTTTTGGATGCATTACTCAGAGTTTCACCAGATCAAAGCTGACACGCGGCTGACGACTGAAATTAAGCCTAGCCTATCATAACATAGCGCCGTCGTGAGCTCACTTATCTGCTACAGCTCACCATGACTTCTGCAATGGTAACTTGCGCTGTCTCGTGGTGGCCTGCGTGCCACCTTCACGCGTCCTGCATGCAGAAGTGCTCCTCAAGCAGCTCGGACAGAACCCCACAGTCATACACTGGATGCACCGTAGTAGTCTGAAAGACGGAAAAGCATTGAACACTGCTGATAGACCTCAAGAGACCTTTTGAAGGAACACTGCGCCTCGATTCGCAGATCTAAGCCTCTGTCTCCGCTGAGAGTGATTCTTTTTGGGTTACGTCTGACTTCAGCAGGTAGCCACCGACCCAGGCCAGACTTCCTTGACGCACATTGCCTGACAATCCCTAACGCAACACATCATAGATGGGCGATAGACCGATAGCACACCCTATCAAAGAATCCAAGGCCATAATGAGAGAAGAGAGTGAGCCGTAAGCTTAAGTTTATGTGGTACCCAGCTGATCGCTACGATGCACAAAGCTTTCACCGGGCTTCTTGCGTCCACACGAGTTCATCAGTCGAGGGCGCAGAAGAAAGCCTCTCCCCTTTTATACCCAAGTCATGAAGAAACACTTTCTTCAGTCAAGATACCATAAGGCAAAGGAGAAGCGCGAAAGTATACGTTTCTCCATGAAGAAGTAACTGACTACTCCAATCCCGTTGGTGCCTGCGGCTCCCGACTCCCAAGAACCTATGCTCCTGGTACATCTCTCTGCCACCAGCCGTTGTGGTTCCTCGTATAATGTGTTAGCAATGTCCAATTGTAGCTGGACGCAAGGGAAGGGAAGCGAGAGTCACATTCCCTGTCCAGAGAACCGGTATATACCGAGCGAAGTGAGCTGTTATCGACCTCCAAAACAGAAAACTACCCGCCGACACCAGAAGATGTGCTCCGTGTATGGCGTACATCTTTACCGAAGCAACAAGAAATTGAAACCTTACTTTTCCCTATATATGCATACCGATCACTGTCTATGGTCTGGCACGGACCCCACGCTGCCGAGCCAGGCATGGAAGCCGAAGAGATTGCCTTTTCTCGGCCGAGTGTCCAACGTCGGCCATAGAGGCTTGGCTCCACTTACCAGCCAGTCCAACTATCAAGCCCGCACCGCCATCAAGTGCACAAGCACTCTGGCTCCCGTACTTCTTTCTCGTCGATTCTAGGAGCCGTAGACCCGGGTTAAACTGTTATAATAATGCCACGAAATCCAGTCGTCTCCTGACTCCGGGATTGTGGAACGTTGCAGAAACAAAAATTTTCCTATCTTCTTCTCTATATCTCATCTAGGAGTCATCTAGCAACTGATGGTCATAGCCATTGCCATGCTACATACCGAACTCTGCTATGACTGCCCACTTCGCGGAAGCGTTCAAAGAAATTCGGACGGGCTGGAGGAAGCGTACTCGACGTGATCAAGATCTACCCAGGAGCATCCTAGCACCCTGACCATCCGGTACCAATTCCCTTAAAATTTCACGGTACCGCCACCTCAACGCGTTCAAACCACACTTACGGTGCGGCTAACGGCTCCTCCTTATTGATCCAGAAAGTACTAAGGGGCAGAGATATGGCTTTGAGGAAGCAGCGCGAGAATCCGATAGCACGGGCAGCCAGCACTGGACCGCTCATGGTGGTGATTGAGCTGCAAAGTACTCTTGGCAAGGGGTCATAATCACTAACTCTTATGGTCATAGAAATAGGATGTGTTGGAAGGA
This sequence comes from Triticum urartu, assembly GCF_003073215.2. Taxonomy (NCBI): domain Eukaryota; kingdom Viridiplantae; phylum Streptophyta; class Magnoliopsida; order Poales; family Poaceae; genus Triticum; species Triticum urartu. Next base: position 402,513,892 of record NC_053024.1, read on the forward strand.
GAGGGGAGGCACAAAGGCTTGGTTGAGAGACCTCTTTCAAACCCACTATTAATTATGAATGCGAGTTCCAACCGTGGGGACCGAACCTTAGCCCTACCGACCCGATATCCCTGCAATCCCTAGGTCTCACGAAAAATGGGAGCTTTGGCCCTTCCTCCAAGAGGCGTCCGGCCAGGGAGGAGTCCCTCCTCCCCAAGGCACCTCGGAGGTGCCTTCCCCCTTTAGGACTCTTCCCTTCTTACCCTTCGCGCATGGGCCTCTTGGGGCTGGTGCCCTTGGCCCATATAGGCCAAGGCGCACCCCCTACAGCCCATGTGGCCCCCCGGGGCAGGTGCCCCACCCGGTGGACCCCCGGGACCCTTCCGGTGGTCCCGGTACAATACCGGTGACCCCGAAACTTGTCCCGATGGCCGAAATAGCACTTCCTATATATAATTCTTTACCTCCGGACCATTCCGAACTCCTCGTGACGTCCGGGATCTCATCCGGGACTCCGAACAACATTCGGGTTACTGCATATACATATCCCTACAACCCTAGCGTCACCGAACCTTAAGTGTGTAGACCCTACGGGTTCGGGAGACATGTAGACATGACCGAGATCGGCTCTCCGGTCAATAACCAACAGCGGGATCTGGATACCCATGTTGGCTCCCACATGCTCCTCGATGATCTCATCGGATGAACCACGATGTCGAGGATTCAAGCAAC